>NC_142806.1:2059588-2081207 GCF_049724085.1 Artemia sp. Qi Xiang Cuo | reverse complement strand
AAAATGTAAAAAAAAACTGAACCCTTACATATATACACTGAAGCCATTGGCAATCCTCCCTTAAATATAATGAAGTCAAAGGATATACATAAAAATGAAGAATAAGGGATGTAACACTGTTTAAAAAATGTGCACAAAGGGCATAGATTATGAATGAACCAGATAAAAAACTATTTGGGAATTAGCTCTAATACTTTTCCAATATTTCAGGTGTCTACTACCGTTTGTCCTACTTCACCATATAGAATTAGTATTAAATTGAGAATAGCTGAGTCTCTTCTTTTTTTCCAAATAGAATCAAACTTCTATCACCAATTTACTTCTATAGATGCGGTTCTTCTTTTCTTTGAAGTTGAACTTCTTTCACAAAACGGTGAGACTTTTCGCAACTGAAAAAATAAATAATTTACGATATTCAACTGTCACAGTTTACTAGTTTTTTCAAATACAATAATGGACATTTGCAGCGAAACGACGGCTTCACTAAAGTGTAGTTTTTGTAAACTCGCTAAACTGAGTTGCACCCTGGCAATGCAACATGAAATTAAATTTCAGTGCGTTGAAATTCACAGTCTAGAGCAGAGCAATTGAAAGTTAATTAAAAATGTTGAGGGTAAGTCTCCCCTTGATTCACAAGAACAGTTTTGCTTAAACAACGGGTTCTGTTCAAGAACGTTAAGAAGTACATAATTATTTGTAATACGATGTGTTTAAAAAAACATAATTCGCTTGTTTTGCTTTCACAGCACCCACCATCTAGACTTATTATGCCACCATGGTAAGCGAAGCTATTCACTTGATCAATCTTCATGTTGCCCGACATTAGAGCCCAACATCGGAAAAAAATATTGATTATCGGCTGATATAGATTTTTTTCTTCGACGCAACTTGTCCAAAGATGGCACCAGATTTCCTTAGATAATTTTTGCTTGTCCAGTCCTTGTGGGTGGAGCCACAAGCTAATTCTGTTTATGGCGGAGAGCAGCACTGGTGAGTCAGATGAAAAAAATAAAAAGGGATGAAGATGCTCCTGATCCTTTGCTGGCACACACTAGGGCGTCGAATAGACGTTTCAGCTGCTGATTCTTTTTTACAGGAACAAGAAGCATGCTTGTCACCCAACCTTGCTGTGGGGGGAGTCAAATGAAGTCTAAGTATATTTGCGGCCAATATTTGTCAACAAACACCCGGTGCAGCAATTTTCTAAGTGTGTGGTGACTACAAGAACGTACATCCTCTACCAAACAAATAAAAAGAGTACATTAAACTATACATTTCTGTTTAATGAATTTTACATCCTCTATCAAAACAACTAAAAAAATGTACAATAAACCATACATTTCTGTTTCATGAATGTTCACTTGTGTGGGCTAAAGATTCAATCAGTTGTCGGCGTACTGGACAGTTTTGTCGACACATTCTTTAAATTCCTCCTCCGAGCTTAAAACTGTAGCTGCACCCCTGTGTCCATTATGCCTAGAAAGGATTCGTTAGCAAGATACCATATAATATGAATGTAAAGTAAAGTTTTCACATTAATATCTAAATTATGTCCAGCTATTGAAATTTGGGTTTAGAATGATCAATTTTAATAAAAATCTTAAATTTCTTTCAATTAAATTTTTGCGTTTTTGTGTTTATATACCTAAACTGGCTTTTTTGATTTAATTTTTTTCTCAGGCCACTTCCGCAAAAATCTCTCATTTAGGTTGTATGCCCAGAAGCTGCTTATAAGAAAAGGTAAAGAGTCAAACAATTCTTGTAAATGGCCTAATTTTTGGATATCCACTGTGAGCTATTTAGGCTGTTATTTGCTGTGTAATAAACCAGGGAGAAACACGTGAGTATGAATATGGGCAGAGAATGGGGGGTTTAAATTTTAGGTAACGTTTTTTTTTTCGAGGAAAATTTATCAGCATATTATGTTGGTATCGTATCGATACGCTACTGATACATCGGAATCGCTATTGGACCCCAAAAATCCATATCGGTCGGGACCGACCCAACATCACCTCCAAATTTACATCTTTTAACTAAAATTTTAACTAAAAAACCAACATTATAACAAAAGTGATTAGTTTTTTTTTCAATCATTAATGGTGCAGGGATACGCATATATACTATGCACACATTATATTATACTACAGAATTACTGTGTTGACACCCAGTGGGTAATCGACAAAAACAAAATCAGTTTCTGCGGTCAAATCCTTAGTCGAAGCATAACTGGTATGCTTAGATGTAAACAGTAAAAATCGAACATCTAAATGTTTAGTAAATTATGTGCTCCACCGAACTAAACACAACCGTAGGTGAAGACAAGTGGCTCAGTATGCCCTGCTAAAGCTTCTTATTTCTAAAGTAAATTCATCTCTTTAAAAAAAAAAATGAGGAATATGAAACAAAATATTTTGTATAATTGGTCCTAATATGTTGGAATTTTTTCTAATATTATTCTTGTTCCATATTTTCGGTAGACTGCAAGTATTTTTTTCGCAAGTATTTGCGTTTGTTTCTACTATTTTCTAACTGCCTCACCGACAAGAAGCAAATCGATTTTAGGCTAAACAAAGGATATTATCGTTTTAGTTATGCTGTGTTTTTGGTAGTTCGGATTAATTTCATCTGCTAGATTTTGTTATACCTCTCAGAAAATCAAAAAAAGGATTTGATCTTTTGACAAATACAACTTTTATTTAGTTAGTTTTTTAAAATAATTTTGAAAAATAAAAACTATGTTGCAAGAAACATTAAGAGCGAGATGAAAATCTAAAACTACGCAAATTTAGTCGTTTGGCGAATCAAACTAAACGCACAAATTAACTAGCCTACCTTAAATGAATAAATGGACCTTAAATAATGTGACAAATTAAGTCAAGCTGCAGACAATTAGATATCCTCATGACTGAATAATGAAACTTGTCACGCATAAAAATTAAAAGGAATACTAAAGTAAATTTTAAAACAAGCAGATATGATAAAAAACAAAGGCGTGGCAAACAGGCTGATAAACCTTATCAAACAGTTTGCAGTAACAAAGTGTAAGTATGGAGTGACTCGGGTCAACAGTAACTAAAACTCTAAAGAACGGAATTTTAACATCAACAAATATATCAGTAGATTCGGATCAATATCGTGATTCAGAATATATACGACTTATTAGCTTAATGTCGCCCATAAGAGGCAATGAACCTGAAAAAATCGGTCAAATTTTCGAAAGGGAAGAACATCCTCCAAAAGTAAATGAATCTTAACATAACTCCAACCGTAAAATTCAGCGTATCAGAAAACCTTAGTATAGAGATTTCTCGCAGACTGGCTTAAGATGAAAGTCCTCCCCCTCATTGATCTTAGACAGTTTGGTAATCTCAAATCCACGTCAACCTCTCATTACCTGATCCATTTTGTTGATACCATGGGTAAATTACTTGAAAAACCTAACACTTGGCTTAATCTGATTTCTATTGATCTTCAAAAAGCTTTCGATTTGATTAACCACAATTTACTCATAGATAAACTTATAAATGAATTCCACATTGAAACTTTCCTTGTTAAGCTCGTTACCTCTTTTCTCTCTAATAGATCTCAAGCAGTTAAATATCTAAATTGTTTCTCAGATCATCTCCCCATATTTAATGGCATTCCTCAGGGGACTATTCTAGGCCCTCTCCTTTTTTCTCTTATGATTAACAGCCTTTCAACCCTTTATGACAATAGGTGGAAATTTGTCAATGACTTGACAGTTTTAGAGATATGTCATAAAAACATGTTTAGCAACCCAATGGGCATGCTCCAGGATATTGCCTGTGAGGCCTCTTCCCTTGACATAACAGTTAACCCTTCTAAATCCGCAATAGTCTCAGTAAGTTTCCTTACATCCCCTCCCCTTTTTCTTGCTCCTATTCCTCCTGAAACCTCTGTCACATCTCTTAAACTCCTTGGTGTTACAATTTCTTCCAATTTGAAATGGGATGCCCATATAAATAGAGTATGCTTGTCCTGTGTGGCACCCTGGCCTCTCAGATGAAGCAACACAAAAAATTGAAAATGTCCAAAAGAGAGCTCTAAGAATTATTTTTAAAGAGGGCAAGATACCATATTTGCATTTGTTAAATATTTCAAAACTAGAGACCCTCGAGAGACGAAGAAATAACTTGTGCCTCCGTTTTGCAAAAAAATGCCATAACAAACCCTCGGACGGCAAGTATTTTCCCCAAACGTCCCTCCCCATCCAGATTACGGCCGCCTCGAGCTGTTTCTGAGCCCATCCCTGTTTTGTCCCTCATTCGCTGCGTTACTTCCAGATACGAAAGAACTTTTGTCCCCTTTATTACAGAAAAAATGAATAAAATGTCCCAATAGTTTCTTTTTTCCCCTCTTTTTTGTTTATTAGCTGATGGTGCTGCACAGGTTCTTGCACTCATTTGCTTGTCCCCCCCTTTTTTCAGTTCCCCCTTTAATTTTTACATATTTTATTTTTCGTTCTTTTTTGGGGGGAGGGGGGTATTTATTTATTTTTGTCCCCTCCCCCCCCCCCCCTTCTGGACCAGTTTTTATTTTTTAACTCTTTTATTGACTTACTGTCAGTTGAATTATTGACACTTTCTTAGTGTCCCTTTTAATTTATATGCATTTATGTCTCGCTCTTTTTTTGTGTATATTCGCTTATTCCCCCCTTCCTTTTTTTATGACCGTTCTAATTCTTTTTCTGATTCGTATTTGTTTAAGTTTAGTTTGACCAGTTTTTATCTTTTTAACTTTTTAATTGACTTTTTACAGTTTTAATTATTGACTGTTAAATGATTGTTCATTATGATTTTCCTATTTCGTTGTTGTCTTTTGCATTTTGGCCAGTTTTAGTGCAACCATTTATTTTCGACTCCGAAGTCCGAATTCGGCCCTTTGTGGGCTTGTGATAGTGATCTTTTTGAAATAAATATCTTATCTTATCTTAAGCCCCTATCAGCGGAAATGTGGAATTTTGTATTTTTGGTCAGAAGAAAGATCATGTATTCGTGTTTATTTATTGTTTGTTTGTTTTTTTTATGAGGGCAGATTGTGTCATAACAATTGTCCCAAACAGCGGGAGAGGGCTCATTCGAACGAATTTTAGAACTTCTAGTGCCCTTTTTAAGTGACCAAAAACATTAGAGAGCAGCTAGGTCCCCTCCCACACCCTTTCCTCCCAAAAATCATCTTATTAAAATTTTAAGATTGTCACTTTCATCAGCATAGTTAAAGTCCCAAAACTGTGTCTTTGGATAAAACATGACCCCCCCCCCAGACCCAAAAAATAGATCTTTTAAGTTATAAAAACCCAGATAGGTGAAGCTCTCTGTTGAAGCGATCTTCTTGACAATAATTTTCAACCCATTTTTTGTAATACTAAACTCCGAAAACTTTTGAAAAATCAGCGATTATATTAAAAATTTCCTCATGGAAACTCAAATAGCCTTTACCCCATTCATTACAACTCAGCACATTAAGATGACCACTATGAGCAAGGTAATAACAACCAAAAATTTATAACTTCAGATATAATACAAAAAAAGCTTCAATCCTTACTTTCTGCCTTCGTCATTTCACTGTTGATCGCCTGCACAGTCTTAGCACCTCGACGTACTTGTCGGGTACCCTATACACGATACAGGACCGTCGCTAAAACTTTTGACTGAATCAAATTCTTATTCATAATAAATAAAACTAAGTGACGAAAGGACTGCTGACTCATGTGCCTCTTAACTATTTATGGAGAAGTCAAAGTTTCATCGACACGTCCCCCCCCAAACTTTAACCTAATTGCGCTTCTCATAGTAAATGATCTGAAAGCAATTTTGTAGTAAATACAAATGTACACGTACACGGTAGAATGCTTCCTGCATACAAATATATTGATCCCAATATTACCTAAATCATTTTTATTTCTTTTTCTATTAACTTGAAAAAAATTTCCAAAAACAGAATTTTCAAATAAAATTAAAAAGCAATAGTTAATTTAAGACCATAAAAAACAATTCAAGCAATAATTCAAACTCAAAACGACCAAAAACTACTATTCAACGATAAAATGATACCTACAACAAACCAAATTTAAATAAGCAATTACATCAAACTTAAGAGATTTGGGTAACAATATAAATAAAAAAATAAATTAAAACGAGTAAAAAGTTTAATACGTAATTAAATAAAAAAAGTTTTTTAACTGAAAGTAAGGAGTGACATTAAACTTAAAACGAACAGAAATTATTCCGTACATGAAAGGGGCCATTCCCCTCCTAAGCGCCTCGCTCTTTACGCTAAAGTTTGACTCTTTGTCACAACTCTAATTTTAAAACAATAGAAACAATAATCACTCCCAAATAAATTCCTATTAAAAATTCAAATGTTTAGGCCAAAACAATTTAAGACACTTGTTGATGATTTGATGACACAGTACTCATTCTTGTTCATAAGCTAGCTTGTGAACAAGAGCTTTCATATACGAAATAATTATGTTCCTTTGAAGTTTTAGTGTCGCTCCTTGCTTTAATCTGAAAAACTTATTCAAGAACGTTTTTCTGATCACACAGGTTAGAATTTAACTTAACGTATATAAAAATTTGAAAAAAGCTTTCAAAAGTAATTTCAGCAGATTTATTTCACTAATGAAGGATTGCCTCTTCCTCGATTCCTTGTCTTTAAGCTAAGGCTGTTAGCACTTTTAAAAAAAAGATTACTATTCTAATCAAAAGGACTCCGTGTTTCAGTAGACACTTAAAAAATTGAGACAAACGGTCAAACTTCAGCGTAAAGAGAAAGGTATTGAGGAGGGGACAACCCATTCATATATCTACTAAGTTCTGTTCGTTTTTAAAATAATGCCGGTAAATCTGGCTTACCATCTCTCAAATATACCCCATCTCTCACGTAAAACTACTTCATGGACCTTTCCTCCACCCTAAAGTGCACCCCCCCGCCCTGTCAAATTCACTCCAGAAACGCAACCGTGATCTTTCTTCTGGCAAAAAATACCAAAATTCCACATATTTAAAGATAGGACCTGGAAACTTCTCCAGTAGAGTTCTATGATACGCTTAATTCAATGGTATGGTTTTGATTAAGGGTCCTTCAATTTTAAGGGTTGTTTTTGCCTTATTTCAAAAATCAGGCAAATTTTCTCAGGCTCGTAGTTTCTGATGGGTAACACTAAACCTGATGCATCTTATATCTTTGGAATCAACATAATAAGCTGGCTCTTTTGATGTATCTATTGATATCAAAAACCCATTTTGTAAAGGTTTGGTTACTTTTGAGCTGAGTTCCTCCTTACTTACAGTTCGTTACCACGAACCGTTTGATGTGTATTTTTTTAAACTATGTGTCTAGAACCGTATGCTTTTGTTTTTGGAATACTGACGACAAATGAAAACTAAATGACTATAATAATCAATAATACTAGGCACATATGAAACGAATATGTGATATATAATAACATTAACAAAGGATCTTTTCAATATTGTAAATATAAAAGAACATATTAAATATAATTCATCTTTAGTAAGGTGCAAATGACATAATTAGATATTTATGGTTAGGGGAGGGGGCAGTAGACAAATTCCTGTTTGTACCGATTTTTGCTTTGTTTTAAGTTTGACTTGAATGTTGAATTAATTTTTCCTATTAAAAACTGAACATGCACCCTTCTGACTAAAGAATCACTTACAGATCTTTTGATTGTGGTTAACATTAGAATCTTCTGATTTAGTTCAACATCCACTTAATATTCAATGATATATAGAAATTAATAACCTTTGGTATTCTTGAGATATTGCAGATAAGATTTTTTTGGCAACCTGGATGCACTGTATCATTTTGATATAAAGGATATTGTTATTTTTTTTTCTTTTAGCTCAAAAATTTTAGTTGTAATAGCAAAAGTTGCGATAGTTTCAAAAGTCAGAGTCTCAATTGCAGCCGGAGAAACAGTCTAATTTCATTCACAGCTGAAAGTCACCGCAATTTTAGTCTTTTGTTGTCAGACTCGTAAATAGTGTCAGGTGTAAGTATTTGTGGGCTAAAGTACACACAGTCACAAGTAGTAATAGTAAGAAGTAATCACGGCCAATACTTATGAAAGATACAAATAGTCTCAGTCTTAGTAAAGTAACAACCATTAAATGGTCTTAGTCATAGTCACAAGTAGTCTTATTCGCTAGTATTTACAGTCAAAAGTAGTTAGAGTTACAAATAGTAAAAGCTGCAAGTAGTCACACTAGCAGCTACAAATAGATACAAAAATACCTGGCCACAGTCATAAGTAGTTGCACTTGCAATTAGTCCCAAGTTGTTATAGTTGCAGCTGAAGATCGTCGTTGTCACAAGTAGACGCAGTTGCAGTCACAGAAGTAGCAATAGCGGTCCTGAAAATAATAAGCTATTACCCTTTGCCACTCCCGAGATATTGCAGGTAAACCCATGTGACAACGTTGATACACATATCGGACACAGTACTGGTGTAAAATAGAGGCGGTCGAAGTTGCAAGAAATCGAACATGCAAGTAGTTCCAAGTAATCATAGAAAAAATAATAAATATTGAAAATCACAACTACAGTAGCAGTAGCAGTTGTGGACCTGAGATTACAAAGTGAATTCCTATAACTCATCACAAAATATCGCGTATATGCCCTTTTAGTAACCTTGATATACGAAATGTCTAATGATTCAGTATACATGACAGATGATCTAATTGCTATGCGTGATCCTATTGCATTTGCAAGGAGGCACAGTAATTAGATCTTTTGACTAGTTTAAATAAAAGGAAAACTAAAAATTTGACATTTGTACAGGAGAAGGATCACCTAAACAGGACAAGAAGAGGGGGCTGGTTGACCTCTGGTCTTTCTTCAGCAACCCCCCACAGTAATTGAAAGTTTGAACGTTCGTTGCCCACAGTAATTCATAAGACGTTTCTGATGTTACCTATTCAAATCCAAAAAGCCCATATTATTTTGATCGTTTTCAATATTCATATCAATATTTCCTTGTTATTTCACCTCAGTAGCTTTTTTATATTCCGGATCTAATATGCCTTGTTTTCTTAATGCCTTAAATGTTAAAAATGGGTAACTTGCATCACAAACAGACCTTGTCCTGCTGTATTCGGGGGTTTTCCTTAATCCATTAGTTATAATTATTTAACTTTTGGATTGTTTTGAGCAAGACAGATATCTCAAAATTTTTATCGGGTACATCTTGGGAAAAGGGCGTTTTCAGGGGCTGGGAGAGATCTTAAGAGTCCATGAGACCTCAAGTTGAAGGAAGGTTTTATTCAATTGTGTGCTCATCTTGGTTTGGACATGATTTTCCACACTTATCACTTTAAATTTGGTATTACTTTTGCAATTATCACAATAAATGAACAATAATATAAGAAAATAAATTTTTTTTATTATTTAATAAAAACACGCGTGCAACACGAAACGAAAATTATTTAAAATAAAAATAAAAACGACATAAAAATTTAAACAAAACAATTATTACGTATGTGAGGGGGGCTTTCCCCCCCCCCTCCATACCCCACTCTTGACGTTGCAATTTTGAGTTTAACTTATTAAAATAACGTTCAAGGTTTAGGGGTGATTGTAAAACAGAAATTCTTGATAATTTGATTAAGTGATGCCCAACAATTAAAAAAGTTTCGAGTTTTAGGGCAGCGTAGAATCGGGCTAATTGCCAAAGGGCCAACTCCGAAACTTGGTCCTAGATAATCCCGATCGGAGTCGACCGACTCTGGGGCGGGAGGACATTTTCCTTCCCTAATTGTCAGTGATGCCAAAAAATTTAATTTTTCGAAACAAAAATTTACCCATTTTGTAAGTTAAGACTATATTTCATTTAATTATACTAATTCTAACAAACGGCCAGTTGCGTAGCTAGGCGGGTAAAGGGGACAGATATCCCGGTCAAAGTCTATGAGAAGTACGTAACACATGTTTTTATTTGTTATACTATGATGTTACCTATCAAGAGCGGAGGTCCACAAACGGATCCAAGCACTATGGTAGGTGCGCGGGGGGGAGTTAAACTGGTAAGGATTCAGAAAAACTATTAAAAGAAAAAAGTGGAAACTAATTTTCTGAATTTAATGCAGCAACAATTTTATTAGTATGCTGTTTGTAGGCAAGAGGGCACAAACATTTTGTAACCTAAATAACAATGCATTACCTATCTTGTAATCTCATATTTGAAAAATAGCTTCTAACAATGTTTATCAATGTTTGTACAATAATATTTACCTTTTCTATACCTTTACGCAATTTTAATTTCTTCCTGAGTTTTAGTTGAATAAGTTGTGACCGAAAAGAAAAACAAAGATACTTCGAGATCGATTTATTAACTAGGTATTGCAAAGTAAATGCTATCATCACCTAAATAAAAATAGGCAGACATACAACCGATTGGATCTCCCCCCTATTCTTCAGAGAGATTTATACACTACACATAACTTACGGTAATGGCATAAGTGTTTTTTATGCGGATAGTTCAGGACCCGCGAAAAAAGACGCCATGTCGACCCCCCCCCCGCCACTGAGAGGGTTAAAATTTCCTCTCGTCTTGGATAATTTCAGAGCCCACACGGCCTGTCCCTGACGATAAAATGAAAGTCAAAAAAATAGATAAAATCTTTTAAGAGAGTGTATAATAACTTACCCCCTAAATGTCCGTGAATTAATCAGGCCGCTGACTTTGCCCAAGAAAACTGTCCCCTTTGCCCCCCTCGCCACGCCACTGGCTTTTAGTGAGTAAATAGGATAATAAAAGAAAATGCCACGGAAACTGCAAAATGTGTCACTTTATATTTATAAATAAGCCATATTCAGGCATCGATAACATAAATAGGGGTGGAGACTATCCCCCCTCCCCCAATATTTTGCGTCTTATATATTTGAAAAAAACTTTTTGACGGAAAACGGGTTAAAAAAATATTTTCTCATAATTGAAGATGCTGTGAATATATGAGCCTGTTACCCAAAGACGGGTTTTTCTTAACAAGGCATTTCATGTGGAAGGATTTTTCGCAGAAACCTCGAAAGAAGCTCATTCAATTAGAGATCCAAAGTTCTAATGCCCATTTTACGGATCAAAAATGATTAGAGGGCAACAAGCCCCCCCCCCTAAGTCCAGCATTTTACCAAACACATCCACTCAAAACTTTGATATTGCCACACAGTTGTAAGGCCCAGTAATTCAGTTTGTAAATTAAACGCCCCCAAAAACCAAAACCAAACACACTTGGCCTCTCATAATAATGGTAACATGCATTGCAAACTAGGAAAGTTTTTTTTTATATGATATCTGCAAAAAATGTGGAGACGGAGATGTAGAAATACACCCAAGGTCCTTGTCTGGGGGGGGGCGCATAAACCTAAATTATCCATAGCCAAAGAGGTGGAATCGGTTTTCCAAAACACAAGGGTTTGGTCCTGGGGCCACGGGTGAGGTGGTTGTCGAACGGTATCATGGTGGGCCCCCGTGAGACCCAACCCGGTTCGATCCGTCTTGTAACAATGATCTTTATTCCAACGGAGACTTTAAGCCGTAATAGCATGACCACGACACTGAGTCCTGATCCTGAATCCCCCCCCCTCCCAATTACAGGGTGGTGGGTAAGTACTAGGTACCCGAGATAAACACCAAAACACTGTACATTAAGAGTTAAATTACGTATTACTTACTTACATAGCCATAGCTTTTTTAAACAACAAGTAGAAAGGTAGAGAAATTTTTTGATAAGACAGTGGAATACAACTTTAAATGAATATTAAATGGCAGTGTGGTCTCAGTCGCTATTTGCATAGCTGCTTTGAAAACAACAAAAAATTTATGTGTTTCGAATTGCTCTAGAAATTGGAAATGACGTTCTCCATTAACGAGATTTAGATACTTGTAAACAAAGTGAAGACAATAACTCTAGCAATTCAAATCACCATTTTGTGGAAGAAGAATTTCGACCTAAAAACAATCAAGTATCCCATACTAATATTTAATTCTAATAAAAATATTTCTGGGAATCAAGAAGACTCACTTAACAGTTTTGAAGCGCCCCATCCCCTTCTCGATCAGTGGAAACCTTCTATATGCATTGCCGTTTGAAGAAACCCTCTGAAGCATATATTCCCCACCCATAAGTACAGAATGACCCAACATCCCTCATTCACGATAGCTTATGCTCTTTAATGATATAATTTTATAATTTTATGAAATAAAAAAATGAATCAGTTTACAAAAAAAAAAGTTTCAAACAAATTTCAGTAACATTTTTCTGAAATAAGAAGGGAAAGTTATTGATCTAGGACAGGTAAATAAAGCTTCTGGGAAAAAAAAATTGAGCTAAAAATATCCCCTTGGAAGCCATTTTTAAGTTTCTATATCTACTCCTTCTGTAGCCTATTCAAACGCTTAATAAATTGCATAAAGACAAGTCTACATTTTAAGACATAATAAAGTTTTCCGAAATTTCGGTTTAATTCTGATCTTCTTTTACTCTAGGTTTGGGGCGTAATAGATAATGAACATATAAAAATACATAATAATTAAACTTCTTATGGATTAAACGGAAAGACCCTTTACCGGTAATCCTATCAGTTCCAAATTATGCTGAGTTTCGTTTCATTTTACAGGTCAAATTTTCTAGTATTTTTATTTTGAGTCTTTTCTCTATATATGTTAAAAAAAATATTCCTTATAGGATGCGACTTAATACTTTGCCCCCCCCCCCACTAACCCCGCGTGCGTCTTTTGGTTGCCCCCCCTCCCCTCAGCTGTCACGTATTCCTGTTAGATCGTTACGGCTTCCTTAGGGATGTCTAGTCTGGAATATTGCATCGATTTTCCTTAATTTTGCACATTATCCCAAAACCATGAAGTGTCAAATTTCCCAAATAGCTAAAAAATCTCTAGACTACATGTTACTCTCACTGGAAGTCAGAGTTTTCACTAACATTTTCAAGAGAAATCGTCCACGGATTTTTGCTAATATCTAACAAGCAGATCGTATTTCAACTTGAACGCTCTGTGAGAAGTTTATGTCAATCTGTGATTATACACAAACAGCTACCGATTCATTTAAACGGCGCAGTCAATTACACTAGGTAAAATACGAGTTTATGGCTATTATTTGCTTTCCCATACTCCAGTGGGGGGAGAAACGGACATATGTATATCCGCAGGTTTTATTGAGAATATCGAAAAGAAAGACATAAGGACCCTATTCATTTCTGGGACAATTATAAAGAGTAACGCGTTAAAGTAAAGGTGATGGAGGAGCATGCGTAACTGTGACGCTGCCTGGCAAATGGTTTTTGCGGTAAGAGATTCGCAGTAGCAGTAGCAAATGAATCTAATGTGCTGTAATAATATAAAAAAATAAAAAGTCGTTATTAAAACATAATTACTAAGACCTAAGATGCCACCCACAAACAGATAAAAAACAGTTCTATCAGAACAAGCTATTGGAGAAAAAAAGAGGCAGAGGGTTACCACGATTGAAAAATAGAACCCATGTACTAATTGCCCGTGTTTGCCAGAAAATGGCGATATCCTTTGTCTGAGTCTCAGGCCGTAAGTGCTACTCAGTTCACTTAATTGTATTTCAATTGACTTATTTTAGAACTAAGAAAACCTGACTTTTAAGCAGACATAAATTCATCTTGAAGTTGCAATTAACCGCAGAACTTGTTATCACTATAACGCAACGCTGGACCTTATCTAGTTGACAACCCGGAGGACCTTAGGATGGATTATATTTGCTCTTTTTCTCATGCTTAGAATATATTTAAAATACCAAGTACAAGGGGAAACAACATCTTGATGTTAATCTTAATAATATTTTTAGCATTATCTCCCTCCTTTTGTCTCTCTCTTAAAACTTTTAAGTATTACTTTTAATAGAACATAGCTACGACAACTCTCTTTACAATTCTGTCTCTGGCTTTTAGTTACTTGGCTGAAAACCGAAGATAAGCCCACTATTTTCACTTTGCAAACTCTTCAACCAAAACCTGACGCTTTCCATTAAAAGCTAAATGATTATTTTATTTCCCAGAAAAATGAACTGTTTTAGCGTAGTGAAATATATCACGATTTTAGCGCTGACTGTACCAATAGTCAACAGTAAAAGTGTTGTCCTGGGGTCTCATAATTGATCACTTATGCCCTTTGCTCTCAAAATCTTATCAAGTACCATGAGTAAAAAAAAGACTTGAAGGATAAGGTTTTAGAGTTTTATCCATTAAGTCTGAAACCTGAAAATTTATTAAGCGATTCTTTGTTCTAAATAGAGCCGTAGGGATTGCTCAAAGTCAATGATTTTGTATCTTTTTGTAGGTGGGGCAGAGATTGAAACATTTTCATTTCTCTTATATGTCTATTGACATTTTTATAATATTTTTAAAACATCCTTAGCTCCCCTAGTACTCATAGAACTAGTTTTCATTTCTCTTATCTGTCTATTGACATTTTTATAATATTTTTAAAACATCCTTAGCTCCCCTAGTACTCATAGAACTAGTTTTAGCAGCACTGGTTATCAGACTGTTGCCTAATGTGATTTGAATACTAATTAGTTGCGTGATATATTGATTCATGAATTTTCCAATTATGATCTCACAAGGCATAGCCCATAACAGATCTTCATAATTGTATTAATTGATTCCGTATTTTTTTTCTTTTCTCTTTATATGTAACCACAATAGGCTACTTTTGTAGGCAAAATTAACCTGTCTCTTCGAAAGCGAAAAATTCTTTTATCATCAACTCTGTTAATAATTCCTGTTCTTGCTGCCACCAATGTTCGTGTTTACTTATTATCCGACTAAGCACAGCTCAGATAAAAATTTCTCTTTGCGATTTTTTTTTATATATAGCCTCTGTAACCACAATATGCTACTTTTGTAGGCTAAATTACTTGTCTCTTCGAAAGCACGGAATTTCTTTTATTATCAGATTTACTGATAGGACCTTAACTCGCAGCGGGAGTCGCATATAATTGTGTGTCTGAATCCGATTTTTGTTTTACCGCGGTAGATCTTGTCTGAATTCTTCGTTTGTCCGCCATTATTTTAAGGATTATTTAACGGCTTTCGTTCAAATGAAAATTCTTTTATTCTTTTATTTTAATTTCTTTTTCTTTTATTCTTTTATTTCTTTTTATTCTTTCGTGAAAAATTATTTTCTTTTAATTTGTCGATTATCTGTGGGGGGCTCAGCCTCCTTTATCTCTCAAGTTAATTATTTGCGTGATTTATTGATTATTAAATTTTATTATCTATTATTATCCGACTAGGCACAGATCCGATAAAAAATTTTCTCCTTACAGTTTTTATATAGCCTCTGTAACTACAATAGGCTACTTTTGTAGGCTAAATTACCCTGTCTCTTCGAAAGCGCGGAATTCTTTTAATTATCAGATTTACTGATTGGACCTTAGCTTGCTGCCACCACTTATTGTTTATTGGCACATTTGGCAAATTAAGGGCATCTTAAAGAAATCGATAATCCTAAAAAGACTTTAAAACTCCTTTTCTCTTTAAATCCTTAAACAATGTGCGATATGCCGATTCCACCTCTTCAGGCAGAGGGGCTCCAGCTACTTTCCCCCTTGCAGCTGAATGGCATTTGGCGTACGCTTTTGATAGATCACCCTTACTAAAGTTAACTGGTAAATCGAATAAGACTCGGGTTTTGTTCATCTTGTCCATTATATCCTGTCAACTACTTTCTAGTTACTTCTCCTAGTGTTTGCCATATTTGGCTAGAATTCTTTTTATTTTCTGTTTTTTCCCTTAATGGGGTCATGATACCGTTTCCTATTTTGTGTCCCAGGTATTTTGTCTCCGGCTGTACCAATTTACCTTTTTCTACATTCAGGGTTAATCCTGCTCTCCTCAGCCTGGTCAATACTTGTTCCATATGAGTTGTGTTCGTTGAACGAGTTTGAAAATACTATAATGTCATCAAAGTAGGCCTTTGTATTTGTATATCCTCTGTAACTACAATAGGCTACTTTTGTAGGCTAAATTACCCTGTCTGGTAATAAAAAAAGTACAAAATACAATGTTTTCGCAGGAAGTCTTAAGTGATAAGAGTGTGTGAACGTCTAAATCATCAAAAATATTAAAGACAGATGATTGGACGAGGGGTTCGCATCCTTGGGCCACTTGAGCCAATCGTGAGCCAGTTCTTACAGTGCTGGACAAAAAACTAACTTTGATAGTGGGATAAAAGTGCTTTTTGAGGATATTCGTAAATCGGAATCACGACCATTCAGATATTTTTACGCCATTCAAGAGTGGTGATTCTTTTATTGTTGTATCTCAGTCACCATTATTGTCATTTGAAGTGACTCATTGCTGTTTACCCAAATATGTAAGTTTCAATTAATATGTTGCTTTTTTATCTGTTTTCATTTCATTTTATGTCTGTGTCAAGCCTAATAGAAGGAAATTGGTTTGCAAATTTCCCAGGATGTTTCCAGGGAATCTGATATCCAGGTAGCTCAAGGAAAAAGGTTACATCTATATTCCGACGCGTTTTAATGTCTCTCTATAATTGAGGATGACGCATTCATAAGGTTACTTCACTTCCCTTGGCTGTGGCGCGAGATTTGTTGGCACAATCTTTAGCACTATAAGTAGCACTATCGGAGAAATCATAAGGTGTAAGTTCATGACCTTTGGTCGTAATATTGCCTTTGATGCGGTCAATATTTAGTACCAAAATTAGTCAAGTCTATTTTTTTATCACTACTAATGGCGTGGTTGGTAGGATCATTTTCATTGAGAGTTTTCAGAACCCATTAAGTATATAAGGAGTAGAGCCTTAGAGGCAAGAGGCAACAGCCAGCCCTTTGGCTGGCTGAAAACTAGCCATTTTATGAGAAAATGAATTCAGAAAATAAAACTTTTTATCAAGCAACAGCAAGCACTATGTGAAGTTTATCGGTTTTGGCATCAAAGTCTCGGACCAGACGAAATAGGGGAGAGTTATTGAACTGGTTCCTGAAGGTATCCCAAATGAGCCAAAGAAAACTGATCCCCCTCTACGATGGTTTGATCGAATGCTTGATGTGGCTGCACGTTATTGTTGTGTTCATTATTCTTTGGTGGATTATCTTTATCATTGCCCTGTATTTATTCTGATAAATAGGATGTCACTTTAATCCAGTCTCTGGTATATGTACCAAACCGCATAATCAATATATATTGTTAAATTTACTGCTTCTGTAACTTTGCATGCTATAAGAAGTTCAACAGCAAACACTGCCCCGCTGAGTACCATTGGGCGAGACATGACTTGTATATCTCTGAAGATGATTCATTGGGGTTGATGCATGATACAAGCCTTCCACGAGTTCGCCAATGTTTCTATGTCGTCACTATGATGTCCATTTTCATCTTCAATGGATTAATCGTTTACGTAGCTACAGAATGGATAATAGCAAACTACCAGTACAAAAGTGTCTAATTATGAGCTCATCATGTTCGTATAGATGAATTGGATCATAGGGATCATGAATCGGTTTCTTGGGATCCTGTTCATATTTATGAATGTTATCATGATCTCTGTTCCAAGAGAAACTGTTGGAACTTTGCCTTGTTACAATATTAAAGAAAGAATACACCCAAGCTACAAAACAGAATTTCTGTTTCAAAATGTGGGTACGATAACCATAAAACAAGGGTGTCGACTCGTAAATAAAGAGTCAACTGTCCGAACGCCGTTAATTACCACGAGCACAAAAATAATAAGTCCCAAAATCAGCAGCTTAAAGGCAATTAACCTGTCGTATACCAATCACAATATAGAAAAAGAGAAAATAAAAACCTCGAAAAGGTACAAAATAGAAAAGAATAAAGAGACAATAAGACTTACAAAGATAACAGAAGCATTATATTCCCAGATTACCCTATTTACAAATGAAGACCAAAGATTAACGTATGTGAATAATAGATACGGATTGTTCTCATCCTGTTTCTTGTGGAACATACTACTGGCCGTATGTTTCGTATTCGCAACTTCCCTGACCATAAGAACCCTAATGACTTTTAATTACGGAAAAATCCTGAGACTAAGAAGGCGAAAACCAAGAGAAGAACACGAGGACCTAGCTGAAATGCAGAGGTTAAACCCGGAACCCCATGAGAACGTCTAAGTCAATAAATAGGGAAGACATTAGAAAACGAGTGGGTATAGAGGTCTCCACTCGTCCTTGCTATGTCTTTTTCCCTCATTGTAGTATCGTTTACGTAAAACCGTGTGGTTATGACGCTGCAACATGCGTTTCTTAAACAGCACGGACGTGCGTGAACAATGCAGGCATGAAATATGTTGTAAAATTAGACCTCAAAATTAATCATGTAGCATAAACTCTGTTTAAATGATTATTTTAAATCTAATGTAAAATTAACTAAGTGTTGAAAGAAGTTAAAATAAAGTGTATAGAAACTTCTATGTATTGAATTTCCCAATGGGAACTTTACATATGTATTTCCACCAACATGATAAAATTTCGTTTTATGTACTAATATTAGTGCATTTATTTAACTCTGTCTCATAGCGTAAAATTCATGTACCCAATCGATACATGACTTATTTGTACTATGATTATTTACTTTAAAGAACGTGTGATTCTGCCTCGTTATTTTTATTACAGGAAGTGGATTGACATATTGGATATCGAGCATTACAATGAGTTGCCCAGTTCAGATAAAACCTAGTAGCATCTATTTTCATCATACCTCAAGCAACGAAGACTACTCACCAGACACTCCAGGCAATTTTTATCCCAGGTTCGTCTACGGAAACAACAGGTACCTTTGATCATTGTTTTTTCGACCACAAACCCTATCACGAATCAGGTAAAATTATATTT
The DNA here is from genome assembly GCF_049724085.1 of Artemia sp. Qi Xiang Cuo. Classification (NCBI taxonomy): domain Eukaryota; kingdom Metazoa; phylum Arthropoda; class Branchiopoda; order Anostraca; family Artemiidae; genus Artemia; species Artemia sp. Qi Xiang Cuo. Next base: position 2,062,296 of record NC_142806.1, on the reverse strand, counting down.
GAATCTCAGTATCCAGTGCTTTATCGAACTATATAATCACATAAAGTCTGAAAACCCCATCGACCAGTACAAGATATAAGTACATAAATATCGCCTTGTATAATCCTTATGAACCCATATACCATATGATCCTACAGTCATGATACTTGATGACCCCAATAACTATTTATGTGTCACAGACTCATGCGTCGAATCCCTTTCGACCATCTCTCGGAACCCATCCTATCCCCTCTGTGTGGAAAATTCATATATCTGTTATTCGATAAATGTTAAGAGATAATTTCTGAACAATGGACCAGGAAACCAAAATTAACCACAGTGACCAACCCCTAAGTGACAATATACCCCTCCCACAAGTTAAAGACAATACTTTGAAGGAGTCACTATAGTTTGATGTCTACCTGTTCCAAACCCAAACTTCAAGTCCCCCGGGATCAACCTAAGAGTCATCGCAAAGTCTAATAGGTACAAGGCATGATCTATACATTGTATATGAGACAAAAACAAATAATTTTGTAGAAAATCACTCTCTTTATGTACTAAAAAACGTGCCAAAAATGATGTGCCGAGATGAAAAAAATGCACTTCCAGTGGTCAACCACTTGATGACAAAGAACACTATGAACTGTCAAAAAGCAGGTGAGAACGAACGCTGATAGCATATTCCAACACCTGTAGTGGGAAGCATCATTTCCCAGTTGACAATTAGAGAAAGATTGTCGTGTGAACACCATCGTGCTTGAACTGTCCCATGAAGAAACCATGACGTAAGTGCTTTAAAAATTTTGCCAAGACGAAAAGAGTGAAGGACAATAATTTACAACAGAAGGATAGAGTACACTAAAGACTCGAATGGTGATGAAATAGATGTGAATTTATATATATTACTTCTTAATAACCTTGATAACTCAAAAATCCCAATATCTTATCATTAACGTTGCGTAGCAAACATCCCCAGTGAAAGTGTTTTAATGTTACCAGTGAATATGGTAAACCCAATATTGTGTGTTTTAAATCGTTCTTGTGTGTAGTGTTAGATATCCAGATAGAGTTGTGTTGCGTTGTCGAGCTATTCATTTAATGTAGCGTAGATAGAAGGTAGTATGCCATAGACAGCAAAAAAAAATGTGAAGGTAGAATAGCTCCAACCTTGTTGGAAATTTAAAAATAATCAGTGCTAGATGTAAAAAAAATATATAGTATAGTAGCTAGCCTAGAACAATGAATAATCTTGGTCCAGTAGATGAATTTCAGATAGTGATGTAGAATAAAATAAGAAAAGTAATAGAAAAGAAAATTCTTTAAGCACTCCTGATTAAGCCATAACATGAATATAAAATAATGATGTATAATACATCTTTAAGAGAGGGCGAACATTTCAAAAGCCCAAAGGCAAGCAAGTCGTAATGACGAGATGTCATTAAATAATGGGAAGAATAATATGTACCGTGAGTAACGAGTGACATTTAAAATACAAAGATTCTTTCCTTCTAAAGATGATTCCGACTTCCCCTAATTAAGCTTAAATCCCGTTTCCAAGAGTCTAAATTCTCAATCAGCAAAAAGAAAAACTGCCTTTTAGATTCAGCCAAACATCGGCGCTAATCACAGGAGACGGCTTTAAATTTCGCCGGGAAGAGTGGTAATAAAAAAACTACAAAATACAATGTTTTCGCAGGAAGTCTTAAGTGATAAGTGTGTGAACGTCTAAATCATCAAAAATATTTAAGACAGATTATTGGACGAAGGGTTCGCATCCTTGGGCCACTTGAGCAAATTGTGAGCCAGTTCTTACAGCGCAGGACAAAAAAACTAAGTTTGATAGTGGGGTAAAAGTGTTTTTGGGGGATATTCGTAAGTCAGAATCACGACCATTCAGATAGAATTTTTTCGCTATTCAAACTTGGTGATTCTTTCATTGTTGTATATCAGTCACCATTATTGTCATTTGAAGTGACTCATTGCTGTTCACCCAAATATGTAAGTTTCAATAAATCTATTGCTTTTTTACCTGTGTTTATTCCATTTTATGTCTGTAGCCAGCCTAATAACAGGTAATTACTTCGCAAATCTCCAAGGACGTTCCCAGGGAATCTGATCTCCAGATAGCTCAAGGAAAGAGGTCACATCTATATTTCTACACATTTTAATTTCTCTCAATAATTTAGGACGGCACGGTCATAAAGTTACTTCACTCCCCATTGCTGTGGCGCGAGGCTTGTTGGCACAATCTTTAGCGCTATAAGCGGCGCTATTGGAGAAATTATAAGGTGTAAGTTCACGACCTTTGAGCATAATATTGTCTTTGACGCGGTCGATATTTATGACCAAAATTAAGCCCAGTCCCTTTCTTTTAGAGACAAATTTTTATAGCCGCAAATGAATTTAAATCGCTACAAATATGATCACCAGATAGCTCAAGGAAAGAGGTTACATCTATATTTTTACCCATTTGATTTTTTCTCTATGATTGAGTGTGACGCAGTCATAATGTTACTTGATTTACTCTTGCTGTGGCGCGATATTCGTAGGTCCAATCTGTAGTACCATACGCAGCAATATCGGAGAAATCATAAGTTGCAAGTTCACGGCCTTTGTGCATAATATTGCCTTTGACGCAGTCGACATTTATGACCAAAGATAAGTCCAGTCCCTTTCTTTTATAGCCAAATTTTTATAGCCGCAAAGAAATTTTCATCGCTACAAAT
>NC_142806.1:2040228-2059088 GCF_049724085.1 Artemia sp. Qi Xiang Cuo | reverse complement strand
AATGCCACAGCCATTTCGTTTTTACCAGCTTTCTACTTCTTTTGATGAATAATGAATAAGACCAGCGTCCAGCCAGCAACTCGCAAAGTTTTTACCTCATGAATAGGTAGAATATCTTGTAAATTAAAATTAGATTTGAGGAAGACTAAAATATATTCTATAGATCGTATACAACAACTGTCTATGTAAACCTTATATGCCCCCAGGGCATAACTTACAACCCTTGCACTGAGGGCTATGAGGAAGTTATCATCCTAAAAGACCTAATTTCCAGAACTTTCAACTACGTTGAACAAAATGGATATCTCAAAATTTTGATTAGATGTGTTTGGGAAAATGGTGGGCGTGAGAGGGGCGTTAGTCGTTATCCAATCGCTTTCAACTATTAAAAAAGGCAGTAGCCCTTTCAATTTCCAATTGAATGAGCCCCTTTGAAGTTTCTACGACAACTCTTTCAATAAAAACTTTATATGCCCCCAGGGCATAACTGAAAAACCTTACACTGAGGGCTCTGAGGGGGTTATCATCCTAAAAGACAAAATTTCCAGAACTTTCAACTACGTTGAACAAAATAGATATCTCAAAATTTTAACTCGATGTGTAGGGGGAAAAGGTGGGCGTGAAATAGGGGTTAGTTGCCCTCAAATCACTTTCGACTATTAAAAAGGGTACTAGTCCTTTGAATTTCAAATCGTATTAGCCCTTTTTCACGTTTCTACGACAAAGATTTCAATAAAAACCTTATATGCCCCAAGGGCATAACTTATAATCCTTGCCCTGAGGGGTGTGGGGGAGTGTCCTCCTGAAAAATATGTTTTCTATATGGAAATCAACTACCCTGAACAAAATGGCCATCTCAAAATTTTCATTGGATGTTTTGGGGGGAATTAGGGGTGTGGGGGGGGGGCTAGTTGCCCTCCAATCACTTTCTTCTATTAAAAAGGGCACTAGCCCTTAGAATTTCCAGTCAAATGAGCTTTTATTGAAGTTTGTACGACAAGGCCTTCTTTAAAAACCTTATACACCCCTAGGGCATAACTTAAAACCATTGCCCTGAGGGATGTGGGTGAGTGTCCTCCTCAAAAACACATTTTCTATGGGGAAATCAAATACGCTGAACAAAATGGCTATCTCAAAATTTTGATTGGATTTGTTTGGGGGAATGATGGGTGTGGGAAGGGGGGCTAGTTGCCCTCCAATCACTTTTGACTATTAAAAAGGGCACTAGACCTTTGAATTTCCAATCGAATGAGCCTGTTTTGAAGTTTCTACGACAACGCCTTCTATAAAAACCTTATATGCCCCCAGGGCATAACTTAAGACCCTTGCCCTGAGGGTTGTGGGGGATTGTCCTCCTCAAAAATATTTTTTCTATCTGGAAATCAACTACTCTGAACAAAATGGCTATCTCAAAATTTTGATTGGATGTGTTTTGAGGAATGATGGGCGTGGGGGGGGGAGGGCTAGTTGCCCTCCAATCACTTTCGACCATGAAAAAGGGTACTAGCACTTCGAATTTCCAATCGAACTAGCCTATTTTTGAAGTCTCCACGACAACGAATTCATAAAAACCTTATATGCCCCCAGGGCATAACTTAAGACCCTTGCCCTGAGGGTTGTGGGGGAGTGTCCTCTAAAAAAACATTTTTTTCTATTTGGAAATCAACTACGCTGAACAAAATGGTTATCTCAAAATTTTGATTGGATGTGTTTTGGGGAATGATGGGCGTTGGGAGGGCTAGTTTCCCTCTAATCACTTTCGACTATTAAAAAGGGCACTAGCCACTCTAATTTCCAATCGAATGAGCCCTTTTCGAAGTTTCTACAACTCCTTTGATACGAAGTGTCTGGGTGGAGGAAAAACACATTGTGCCCACATCGTTCTTTACTTAAGCAGCGATAGCGCGCTGCCTATGATAGCGCATGTGTTCCAGATAGTACATAAGTATCAAAGTATGTCCCGGGAAGGTATTTTGAAGTACCTACCTCAACTCCTTCTCCCTCTAGAGGGTCCTTAAATTTGCCTACATGACAGGTCTATACATATTGAAATTTTGACAAAACAACATTTTACCTTAATTTTCAGTTATCAGTTTCTTTTTCTCAAGGTTTAGTTCCAAAATGCAATTCCTGTTATTTGAGTAGAATTTTAAGCCAATTCAATGATGTTTTTTTCCTCAAAATTTAGGAAATGCATAATATTTAGGAATTTGCATATCCTTAAAACCTTATTAATTGGGATTGAGCAAAGTTGTGAAGCTGAAAACAGTTTTGTTGTACATCATCTAAGCAGAAGATCTATATTGGAAGGTTTCAATATTATAACACACAGATTTGATGAGGCGGCGAACAAGAGATTTAATGAGTAATGAGTCAAACATATGCAGAAAAGACAGGATTTGTGGCAATATTATTGCAACCGTTCACCTCTGGGGGTAGAAAAAAGGGGGGAGGTCTTTCTCGATTTGTGCCTCGATTTGATTTCATCTTCACTTCAGGTCCGAGTGTCACTGTTTTCCTTATTGGAAGATATTTCTTACTGAAGTGTCTTCTGTCAGCCTGCTACTACGCTATTGATATACTGATTTCCACCATGAAGAAATGCAGCCGTTAAGAGGTGTCATATTATCCGCGAGAAATTTTTTGTTGTAATTTTCTGTTCTTGTAAAATAAATGAGATAATTGTTTTGTATTTATTGATGCTTTAGAAAGAAGAAAGGGAAACTGAATACTGAGAACTAGATAAAAGACTGTAGACCCAGGAAATTGAACAACGCTAGTGCTGGAAATCCAATAAAAGAACGGCAAATACAGCAAACAAGATGGAAATCCAATAAGGATCTTAAAATCCAACATGTTGTTTTGTCAACAAACTGAAAATTTAATTAAGGTATGAAATTCGGCATTTTGTTTCTCAACAAATTGGAAATTCAATAATGACCATAGAATTCCAAAATGGTTTCCAATATTCAATTTCAGCTGTTGAAATTCAAATTTTGTTGTTGATAAATATTAAAAACAATTTTTGTTGAATCTCAAACGATTTTTTTTACAGTATGGGGCTTTTGGGCTAGCAGAAGTTTAAAAAGTGATGTTTAATGGCACTCATTCTTAAGGCATATCCCGGGAAGGCAGATTTTAAACCTATTACTCATATCTACGTTCTTTTTATCAATTATACCATCCAAAACTGCCAATAAAAACGGCACTTTTGGTACCACTTCTTAAATGAAAGAATTTGAAAGCATAAAAGTGTACCATTGCAATAATTATAGTCCAAAGTTCTTAATTGGAGGCTTATAAAATCCCCTCACATATACTCCCCATCCAGACCCTTTTAGTAAGCTTCATAAATCAACTAATCATATCATAGACAGTGCGCTAGAACTGTCAAATATAAAAACGTGATGGAAATAAAGTGTTTTTTTTTCTGAAGCCCCTGGCACTCCGCAACTAATAAGTCGCTGTAGAAACGTCGGAGAGTATTAGTTAGGTTGAAAATCGGAGCGGCTCGCGCCCTTTTTATCAGACAGAAGGGATTAGAGAATCCAAAGCCCTCCCCCGCCCAATATTCCCCACACACATCCAATCCAAATTTTGAGATAGCGATTTTTTTCAGCGTAGTTAATTTCCAGATGGAAAATGTGTTTTTGAGGAGGACGCTCCCAAACAACCCTCAGGGCAAGGGTTTTAAGTTCTACTCTTGGGGCATATAAGGTTTTTATAGAAGACTTTGTCGTAGAAACTTCAAAACAGGCTCCTTCGATTGGAAATTCAAAGGGCTAGTTCCCTTTTTAATATTCGAAAGTGATTGGAGGGCAACTTGCCTCCCCCCCCGCCAATCATTCCCCCAAACACATCCAATCAAAATTTTGAGATAGCTATTTTGTTCGGCGTAGTTCATTTCCAGATAGAAAATATGTTTTTGAGGAGGACAGTCCCCCACAACCCTCAGGGCAAGGGTTTTAAGTTATGCCCTTGGGGTATATAAGTTTTTTATAGAAGGCTTTGTCGTAGAAACTTAAAAAATGCTCATTCGATTGGAAATTCAAAGAGCTGGTGCCCTTTTTAATAGTCGAAAGTGATTGGAGGGCAACTAGCCTCCCCCACGCTCATCATAACCCCAAACACATCCAATCAAAATTTGAGATAGCCATTTTATTCAGCGTAGTTGATTTCGACATAGAAAATATGTTTTTAGGAGGACACTCCCCCACAACCCTCAGGGCAAGGATTATAAGTTATGCCCTCGGGGCATACAAGGTTTTTATTGAAATCTTTGTCGTAGAATCTTGAAAAAGAGCTCATTCAATTTGAAATTCAAAGGAGTAGTACCCTTTTAAATAGTCGAAAGTGATTTGAGGGCAACTAACCCCCTCTCACGCCTACCTTTTCCCCAAACACATACAATCAAAATTTGTAGATAGCCATTTTATTCAACGTAGTTGAAAGTTTTGGAAATTAGGTCTTTAAGGATGACAACCCCTCTCCCCACAGCTCTTAGGGCAAGGATTGTAATTATGCCCTGGGGGCATATAAAGTTTTCATTGAAAGTGTTATCGTAGAAACTTCAAAAGGGTTCATTCAATTGGAAATTGAAAGGGCTAGTCCCTTTTCTAATAGTGGAAAGTGATTGGATAGTGACTAACGCCCCTCTCACGCCCACCATTTTCCCAAACCTAACCTAACCTAATATGGGCATATAAGGACAATGTTGGCACAATGTACCCTTTATTATTTTTTTACCTTTAGAGCAGGGCACTTCGTATGGAAGGGGTCTTCGTAAAGACTATAAAAGGGGCTCATTTGATTCGAGATCGAGAGTTTTAGGGACCTTTTTAATAGTCGAAAGTGATTGGAGGGGCCCCCCACGCCCATCATGCCTCCAAACACATCCAATCAAAATTTCGAGATAGCCATTTTGTTGAGCGTAGTTGATTTCAAGATAGAAAATGCGTTTTTGAGGATGACGCTCCCTCAAGACCCTCAGGGCAAGGGTTTTAAGTTATGCCCTGGGGGCATATAAGGTTTTTATATAAGGCGTTGTCGTAGAAACTTCAAAACAGGCTCATTCGATCGGAAATTCGAAGAATCGTCGTAGAGACTTCAAAAGGGGCTCATTCGATTCGAAATCGAGAGTTCTAGGGCCCTTTTTAATAGTCAAAAGTGATTGGAGGGCCCCCCACGCCCATCATGGCTCCGAAAACATCCAATCAAAATTTGGAGATAGTCTTAATGTTCAGCGTAGTTCATTTCCAGATAGAAAATGTATTTTTGAGGAGGAAACTCTCCCATAACCCTCAGGGCAAGGGTTTTAAGTTATGCCCTGGGGGTATATAAGGTTTTTATAGAAGGCGTTGTCGTAGAAACTTAAAAACAGGCTCATTCGATTGGACATTCGAATGGCTAGTACCCTTTTTAATAGTCGACAGTGATTGGAGGGCACCTAGCCCCCCACCCCCAGGCCCATCACTCCCACAAACACATCCAATCAAAATTTTGAGACAGCTATTTTGTTCAGCGTAGTTGATTTCCAGATGGAAAATATGTTTTTGAGGAGGACACTCCCCCACAGCCCTCAGGGCAAGGGTTTTACGTTATGCCCTGGGAGCATATAGGGTTTTTAAAGAAGGTGTTGTCGTAGAAACATCAAAAAAGCTTATTTGATCGGAAATTCAAAGGACTAGTGCCCTTTTAATAGTTGAAAATGATTGGAGGGCAACAAGACCCCTCCCTCTCCACGCCCATCATTCCCCCAAACACATCCAATAAAAATTTTGAGATAGCCATTTTGGAAATCAACGTAGTTGATTTCCTGATAGAAAATATATTTTTGAGGAGGACACTCCCCCACAATACTCAGGGCAAGGATTATAAGTTATGCCCTGGGGGCATAACTTATGCCCCCAATTGAAATTCATCCCTTTGAAATTCAAAGGGATAGTACTCTTTTCAATAGTTGAAAGTGATTTGAGGGCAACTAACCCACCTCTCACGCCCACCTTTTCCCCAAACACATCCAATCAAAATTTTTAGATAGCCATTTTATTCAACGTGGTTGAAATTTTTGGAAATTAGTTCCTTAAGGATGACAACCCCTCCCCCCACAGCCGTCAGGGCAAGGCTTGTAAGTTATGCCCTGGGCCATATAAAGTATTTAGTGTAAGCATTGTCATAGAAACTTCAAAAGAGCTCATTCAATTGGAAATTGAAAGGGCTGGTGCCTTTTTTAATAGTTGAAAGGGATTGGATAGTAACTAACGCTCCTCTCACGCCCACCATTTTCCAAAACACATCCAATCAAAATTTTGAGGTATCCATTTTTTTCAACGTAGTTGAACGTTCTGGAAATTAGGTCTCTTAGGATGATAACCCCCTCAGAGCCCTCAGTGAAAGGGTTGTAAGTTATACCCTGAGGGCATATAAGGTTGAAATAGAAAGTTGTTGTATAAATAATAGGCAGCACGATCGCGCTGCCTAAGTAAAGCACGGGGATACTCGAGAACGAGACTAGAAACGGGGACTAAGTAAAGAGGAGTACACTCCCTTACAATCCTCAGGAAAAGAGTTTTAATTTATGCCCTGGGGGCATATAAGAACGATGTTGGCACAATGTATTATTTATTAATTTTTTCCTTTAGAGCAGGGCACTTCGTATCGAAGAAGTTGTCGTAGATACCTCGAAAAGCACTCATTCAATTGGAAATTGGAGTGGCTTGTGCTCTTTTAATAGTCGAAAGAGATTGGAAGGCGACTAACACCCCTCTTACGCCCACCATTTTCCAAAACACATCCAATCAAAATTTTGAGATAGCCATGTTGTTTAACCTAGTTGAAAGTTCTGGAAATTCGGTCTTAGAGGATGACAACCACCATAACAGACCTTAGGGTAAGGGTTATAATTTATGCCCTTGGGGCATATAAGGTGTTTATAAAAAGCGTTGTCGTTTCCAAAAGGGCTCATTTGATTGGAAATCGAAAGGCCTAGTGCCCTTTTTAATAGTCGAAAGTGATTGGATGGCGACTAACACCCCTCTTACGCCCACCATTTCCCCAAACACATCCAATCAAAATTTTGAGATAGCCATGTTGTTTAACGTAGTTGAAAGTTCTGGAAATTTGGTTTTAGAGGATGACAACCACCCTAACAGACCTTAGGGTAAGGGTTATAATTTATGCCCTGGGGGCATATAAGGTGTTTATAGAAAGAGTTGTCGTTTCCAAAAGGGCTCATTCGATTGGAAATCGAAAGGCATAGTGCCCTCTTTAATAGTCAAAAGTGATTGGAAGGCTAGACATTTTAATAGTAAAGATCAAAGTGGGTATAATGTATTACTTTTTGTTGTTGTGGCTGTTTAGACCAGGGCACTTCGTATGAAAGGAGTTGTCGTGGGAACTTCGAAAAGAGCTTATTCTATTGAAAATAGAAAGGACTGATGCCCTTTTTAATAGTCCAAAGTAATTTTAGGGCAATTAATCCCCCTTCCACTCCTACCCTCCCACGCCCACCCTCCCATTTCTGCTCTTAAAATTTAACCTAATCAAAATAGCGCAAGTGTGTCCAAGCTATCAAAGAAAGTAAACAGATTTTTTAGCGAATGGTATCAAGTTTTCCATTTCAGGTCAACTTGAGGAAGTATGAAACTAAAGTAAACACTACTATTTGTGTCCAGATTTTTAAAAGGGAGTATATTATTAAAAATTGCTGAGAATTTTTCTCCAGCAGGCCAAATTATAAGAAGAAGAAGAAGAAGGATTTATTGAAAAAAAAACATATCAACAAAAAATTATTGCTGCCTCCCCTAAAAAGCAAAGCTTGTCCGTGGGGGATGTAAAGAAAACAAAATCCATAAAACAAAGAATACTTGGCCACCGACACCACTAATACCATCACACTAAACAATAAATACAAAATAATATCATATATTATACTTCCTCTGGGAACATCATATCAACAAAACCCCCACAATAAATAAATCAATTAATCAGTCAAAACTCATATTCAGCAAAAAGCAGTTCCTTAATGATTTTTCTAAAAATATTGGGGTCACCAATAGTCTTAATATCACTATTCAGACTATTCCATTTCCGCGTACCTCTATAAAGAACAGAAAAACATGAACGGGAAGATATACCTCTAGGTACACAGAAGTCCGCGATACCCCTTGTATCATGAGAATGAACATTAGACCTAATGGACAATAAATCACCAAAACAACGAGGCTGAACATCCTGCTGCAGTCCAAAAATAAACCACAATACATAGAATTCACGAAGGCCTGCAGCCGGCAAAATTTTTAAAATTGGGTAAATTTCTCTAACAGACATACGTGGAGATATACCGGCTAAAATTCTTACTGCATCATTTTGTAGAACTCTTATTGGTTTTAGGGTAGAAGAAAAAGTAGAGAGCCAAATACTTGAACAATAAAGTATATACGGGTGTATTAAAGAAAAATAAAGATGGCGAAGGACAGACTTGGGAAAACAATGTTGGATTTTCTTCATTATACCGAGATTTCTTGCCAGAATTTTGCTAGTTAAAGTAACATGTTCCTTAAAAGATAGAGTTTCATCTATTACAATCCCAAGGTATTTAAAAGACGCAGTCCGTTTTATAACGCCATTGCGCATATCTAATTCCTTGATCCATGGGTAAAAGTTTGATGATCGCGAAAAAATAATAAAGTTAGACTTAACCATGTTAATCCTTAATTTTTTTACCCTCAGCTATGCTGTAATTCTATTAACTGATACCTTCATGGAAATCTGTAGCAGCTCCGCTGTCTTAGCTGTGCTAATGGCTGTTGTGTCATCAGCAAAAAGTGAAACTGTTTCATTAGTCGGGTTTACTGTTAGTTCATTTATTCCATAGCAAAAATTATTTAGACAATTTGGTAAATCATTAATAAATATCAAGAATAATTTAGGACCGAAAACTGATCCTTGCGGAACACCTATTTCGATACACTTTTTTTCGGAAGAAGAATCATTTAGTTGGACATACTGATAACGATTAATTAAAAACTTCTTAAAAAATTTAATGATTTACCCTTTCAAACCATACACCTCACACTTCTTAAGTAGAAGTTCATGATCCACAGTATCGAAAGCTTTCATCAGATCTAAAAATATAGCACCTATTTTGAAACCTTTATCTAATACATCATTAATAATAGTTGTCAAATAAATCATCTCCTGTTCCGTTGTCCTTTTTCTACGGAACCCAAATTGTGTCTCTACCAGTAACTTATGATCCTCCAAAAAACTCATCATTCTAATACTAAAACACTTCTCTAAAACACGGGAAATGATGGGTAAAACAGATATCGGTCTATAGTTTCCTGGGTCATTTTGAATACCACCCTTATGAATTGGGGTTATACGGGCAACTTTAAAACAGTCTGGGAATTTTCCTTGACGAAAACAATCATTAATTAACCCACATAAAACTTCAGCTATAACAGGAAAAATACATTTAAGTGTTTTTAGAGTAATATGATCGCTACCAGATGAATTACTACGCAACCCATAAATAATTTTTTTAATTTCATCAACTGTTAAAAGTCTAAGGTGAAGAGATACGTCAATGGGGTCCCTCAGTAAGGACTCGAAAGATGGGTCACCACTATCAGGCACAACTGACATAGCTAGATTCACACTAATATTCGGAAAATAACTGAGATATTCATTGCATATGTCGTTTTCAGAATTCAATGTCTTTCCCATTACACTAACTAATTCGTCAGGTACACTCTTTAGTTGTAATCAAATCACTTCTTTTATTAGCCCCCAGGTTTTCTTAGGGCATCCCTCGACCTCCTTAAACTTTTTCTCAAAATATTTCTTTTTTTCATTTCTTAAAATTGTATTCGTCCTATTTTCAAAAATTTTATATAATTACTTAATTTCTTGTGTCGGGTTAATTATTTGATCTCTAAAAAATTTATCTATTACATTTATTTGGTTCAAAATCACAAGACCAATCCAAGGTTTTTTACTTGAGTGCTTTCTATTAAACGGTTTCAATATGACTACTTGACTTGTCAAGCTCTCTAACTTTTCATAAAATAAAACAAACTTTGAATTTGCGTCCTGAACATTGCCTAGAACATCGTACCAGTCCACCTTTTCTATATCATTTTTTAATTTTACCATCGCATTATTACTGATCACTGGAATCCTTGATTTTTTGCCCTTAACAACCTTCGTGACAGTTCTAAAGCTAGCTGAAACTCCAAAGTGGTCAGATACATCGTTGATAAGGACCCTGGGAAGACTCAAGGGTACATTAGAAAGGATGTTATCCAGAAGCTTAGCTGATGCTCCCGTAATTCTTGTAGGGATATTTATACAAGGATGAAACCCATTGGATAAACTTCTATTAATAAATTCAGTGCTAGCAGATGACTGATCAATAAGGTCAATATTAAAATCCCCCATAATAACACATGGCATAGAGTTAATTGGAAGTTTCATTAATTGTTCTTCAAATAGGTCCATAAAGTCTTGGAGCAGGCTCTGTGGAGGTCTATATACTACAACAATACAAAAATTCAAATTCTTTCTAGTTATATGTAAAACAAAACACTCGCAAACTTTCTCTCTATATATTGTTAGATCTGCTCTTATTGAAACCTTATAATCAGCCTGAATGTAAGCTGCTAGGCCTCCATGTTTGTAATACTTGTAATTACTTACATATAAATTATAACCAGTGATAAGTAGTATTTGTGAGCTGTTATCATTTAACCACGTTTCAGTTACAGCTATTACCTGAAAGACATCAGTATCTATTAATTCCGATTAAACATTATGCGCAGAATTCAATCCCTGACAATTCAAATGAAAAATGTTAAGGCCAAAATGGCCCCAATCACAATAGAAGGGTAGTGCTTCTTCTTTAAAAATATACCTTGATGGTTCATTTGTGAAAATCTCAGTGGCATTAATATCTAAATTTATATTTATCCTTTCATTAAACTGGCTGGAAAAATCAACCGTTCGACTTTCAAGTTGCAGGACATTGCTGTTCCCAGGAGGAAAAACGATATCTCTAACCATCATCAATAAAAGTTAATGTATGTGACGGTAGAGGGTGGCGGTGGCGAAAAAATCATTATCTACTAAACATATATCTAGACCTAGATAAATACAAAAAAATAACAAAATATATTCCGGCAAAGCGGATATACAATTTAAAAAAGCACATTATTGCAAGCTTCATGGCACAAAGCAAAACCATTCAAAAAGACATCAGCCCGCTACCACCCACTCAAAATAATTTCACATTAACAAACATTTTAAATTATTTACTCAAAAATAAAAATTATCATTAACCCAAACATTTCAAATTAATCACTATAAACTTTTCCATATCTATTTGATTAAACCAAGCGAACAAGAAAAGATAATTAACCAATAAGTAAACTAAACACATTCAATAAAACACTCATTTTTTAGCACCTCTGGAAGCTGTGGAGGGAGGAGGCTTATGTGCTAGTTCCTCAATCCATTCATCACACGTAAACTTCACTTTCGTACCACCCGGACGTTCAAACTGAAGATATGGTGGAACTGTGTTTGATACCCATGAAAATATACCCATCGTTTTAAGACACAATTTTTTTTCATATAGTTTTTTTCTTGCCTCTCTCACAGAAAATGGGGCATCATCACTCACATAAATGCTTCCCTGGTTTGCTATATTTCTTCCTTTAAGCTTCTTCCCATTTTTAAGGATTTCAATCTTGTTTCCACGGTTTTTTACATTAACCTTAAAAAATTTCTTATCCTTTTTTATTGCAACAACTGAAAAATGGGGTATCACTGGTAAATTTAGTCCATCCGTACATATCTCGGTAAACATACGTTTGGCTTGATCTTCATCCTCACAGACTGCATTCCATACAGCCAAATTATTTTCGTTAGGCTGATACTCTGCAGCCATAAGCCTATCAGACATATATAGGGTCTTTTCTTTAAAATATTTAACTTCTGACTGCAGGTTAAAATTATCATTTTTCAACAAAGAAATGTCATTTTCTACAGCATTTGTACAAGACTTAATTCCGGAGAATTCAGACCTTAAGGCTAATTGCTCTGATTCAATTGCTTTTATTCTATTTTCTACTAAAATGAATCGCTGTTCAATTGATTGGACTGAGCTATGAGTTTCACGCATAATGTTCATCATCTTCGCTATGTCCTCTCACAGGGTTATTAACGAAACCTGAGTTGTCGCTGGCTTCCGAATATCCAAATGTCCTGACGTATTTGGGGTACTTGTAGCAATATCCTCACTAGAATCAATATCTGGACGACTCCTTTTATTTTTTTTTCCTTCCCATCTTAACTTAGTTATAGCTAAAATTGACTTACTGGCAAAAGAAGAAGCCACCAGTCCTAAATCAGTCCTTTTTCCCCACTGTACTATTCCTTTGATCTCATATCACGAATAATTTGAGCCTTAAATCACTTTGGAGGAATAACAGCTAATCATTTTCGTTGTTGAGTTTTATTTAGGGAAAGCTTGTATTTTCAGATTGTCTTTTATCTGATTGTACAAAGTTTTCGTTATATCACAACATACAGCAATAATCCATCGTCATTCATTTCATTACGTGATTCATAGAGTGGGCGATAGCAAGCAATACGGTCTTAACCGGTTGAGCAATGAATCATGACTGAAAAAAAAAGTAAAAAAAAAAGATTAAAAGCATTATTTTCTTTTTCCCTGAAAAGACTATGTCAATATAAAACGAACAGAAAGTAATTAAAAAAAAACTTTTTCCACAAAATGAGTTTTTCGAAGAAAAGTAAAGAACTCCATTAAAAAAAAATTAGCAAAATAAAATCAAATAATCTACCAAGCGTAAAACTATCACAAATCACCATCAATAAATGAATATAACCCAAAACGAACAGAAATTACAATAAGTAACCGAGTCAAACTCGAAACGAGCAGAAATTAACATAAGTTGGGCTCAAAACCCCTATGCCTTCCCAAGGTCAGAACAAAATTTGCACTATACTGAAAAAAATACAGATGAATGTCCATTGTCAGTTTAATTTACATATACTGATATTTAGTAATCCAAATGTTAATATTATTTGATTTATTAAAGTTATAAAAGTAAAAACGTTTATATTTATAAAACGTAAAGTAAACGTTTAGTTATAAAAGTAAACGTTATAGTGCTGTACTCTGACATGAATTGCTCGAAAACCCGGATGAATTAGTTTAAATAAAGTTTTAACAAGAAATTCTTTCGAAAACACGGATGAATTAGTTGAAATAAAGTTTTAACAAGACATGTCTGAAAAGTATTTTTTTTGGGGGGTGGGGGCAATGACAGAGGGAGTGCTGTACTCTGGCATGAATTGATTTCGAAAACCCGGATGAATTAGTTGAAATAAAGTTTTAACAAGAAATGTCTGAAAAGTATTTTTTGGGGAGGTGGGGGCGATGACAGAGTGGATGTCTTAGACTAGTTATAGTGCTGTACTCTGGCATGAATTGCTTTCGAAAACACGGCTGAATTAGTTGAAATAAAGTTTTAACAAGAAATGTCTGAAAAGTATATTTTTTTGGGGGGTGGGGGCGATGACAGAGGGGATGTCTTAGACTAGTTATAGTGCTGTACTCTGGCATGAATTGCTTTTGAAAACCCGGATGAATTAGTTGAAAATGAAGTTTTAACAAAAAATGTCTGAAAAGTTTTTTTTTTGGGGGGGGGGGATGAGGCCGATGACAGAGTGGATGTCTTAGACTAGTTATAGTGCTGTACTGTTGTACGAATTGCTTGTGAAAAACCCGGATGAATAACTTGAAAATAAAGTTTTAACAAGAAATGTCTGAAAAGTATTTTTTGGGGGATGGGACGATGACAGAGTGGATGTCTTAGACTAGTGATAGTGCTGTACTGTGTAAGAATTGCTTTCGAAAACCCGGATGAATTAGTTGAAGAGAAAGTTTTAACAAGAAATGTCTGAAAAGTTTTTTTTTGTTAAACATAATTGGCTGAAATAAAAGGGGAAGTTTTAAAATCACAACTCAAGGTCAGTAAATAATTCCTTTTTTTTTTTTTTTTTTTTTTTTTTTTTTTTTTTTTTTTGTTAAAAACGATTGGCTTAAATAAAAGCGGAAATTTTAAAATCACAACAACTAAAGGTCAGTAAATGATTCCTTTGTTGTTGTTTTTTTTGCTAAACACGAGCTATTGTATAAAATAATTTCCAAGTACCAAGTCACATGATAGTTACACTATTGTAGAAAATAATTTCAAACTACCAAGTCACATGATAGTTACACTTTTGTAGAAAATAATTTCAAACTATCAAGTCACATTATAGTTACGCTATTGTAGAAAATAATTTCAAAGTACCAAGTCACAGGATAGTTACCCTTTTGTAGAAAATAATTTCAAAAAACCAATTTACATGATAGTTACACTATTGTAGAAAATAATTTCAAAGTACTAAGTCACATGATAGTTATGCTATTATAGAAAGTAATTTCAAAGTACCAAGTCACATTATAGATACGCTTTTTTAGAAAATAAATTCAAACTACCAAGTCACATGATAGTAACACTCTTCTAGAAAATAATTTCAAAGTACCAAGTCACATGATAGTTACGCTATTGTAGAAAATAATTTCAAAGTACCAAGTCACATGATAGTTACGCTCTTATAGAAAATAATTTCAAAGTACCAAGTCACATGATAGTTACACTATTGTAGAAAATAAATTTGAATTAACAAGTCAAATTATAGTTACTCTTTTGTAGAAAATAATATCAAATTACAAAGTCACAGTATAGATAAGATATTATAGAAAATAATTTCAAATTACCAAGTCACATTATAGTTACGTTGTTGTATAAAATAATTTCAAAGTACCAAGTTACATGATATTTACGTTTTTATATAATATAATTTCAAAGTACCAAATCACCTGATAGCTTCGCTTTTTTAAAAAATAGATTCAAAGTACCATATCACATTAAAGTTACACTATTGTAGACACTCATTTCAAAGTAATATTTCACTTTATATTTACTCTATTATAGAAAATAATTTAAAACTATCAAGTCACATTATAGTTAATATATTGTATAATATAAGTTAAAATTACGATGTCACATTATACTTACGATATTGTAGAAAATAATTTCAAAGTACCAATTCACATGATAGTTATTCTATTGTAGAAAATCATTTCAAATTAACAAATCACATGATAGTTACTTTATTATATAAAATAATTTAAAAGTAACAAGTCACCAAGTCACCAAGTCACGAAACTCTCAACGAC
The DNA here is from genome assembly GCF_049724085.1 of Artemia sp. Qi Xiang Cuo. Taxonomy (NCBI): domain Eukaryota; kingdom Metazoa; phylum Arthropoda; class Branchiopoda; order Anostraca; family Artemiidae; genus Artemia; species Artemia sp. Qi Xiang Cuo. The sequence continues at coordinate 2,043,769 of NC_142806.1, read as the reverse complement.
CATTACCCTCAGTCAGTCCTTAGACGTTGTTCATACTGTCTTTGCAAAACCAAATATCGAATGATTTATTTTGATTTCGATCAGCATCCCTTTCAGCATTTCCCCGCAGTTTTGTCTTAATGGTCTAAACTTTTTTTAATTCAAGATTTAATATGCCTTGTTTTCTTAATACCTGATATGTTAAAAATGTGTATCTTGTATCACAAATGGCCCTTGTCCTGGTGACTTTGGGGGGGGGGGGGTCTCAACCCATGAGTTATAATTATTTAACTTGTGGTTTGTTTTAAGCAAAAAGGATATAAAAAGATTGTACAGGACACATAGTGGGAAAAGGGCGTGTTGAGTGTCGGGGATTGATCTTAGAGTCTAAGAGACCTAAAGTTAAATGAAGTTTGTGTGCAATTTTGTGTTCATATTAGTTTTAAAATTGCTTTCCAATCTTATCACTTTAAATTTGCAATAAGTTCTGTAATTATCACAATAAATGAACTATGAAATTAAAAAAACAAATTTCATTCTTATTTCATAATAAAAAGCGTGTAAGAACCGAAAGCAAGTTCTTTCAAGTAAAAGTAAAAAACGAACGAAATTATTGCGTATGTGAGAGATGTTTCCCACTTCTCAATACCCCGCTCTAGACGTTGCAGTTTTAGTTTAACATATTAAAATAATGGTCAAAGTTCAGGAGGGAGTGAGACACAGAATTTCTTTATAACTTTTGGGTTAGTAATATACTTTTGCAAAACGTTCGGGTCCTGCAATTTCCTCAAATTGAAGGTTTTCACTGGCCGCTGGGGTTTTGTCGCAGTTTTTAGTTTCAGCTTGAACTTGGCAACAGCAAGTTGGTGATCCGAATAACAGTCGGCACCTCGGAAGGTTCTAACATCCTCTAAACATCGTCGCCTGCGCCTCTCAATTAGGATATGGTTTATTTCATTTCGTGTTACACCATCAGGCGAGTTCCAAGTATACTTGTGAATCTGTTTATGTGGAAAACATTTGGCGCCGACGATAAGTTCATGAGCAGCGCAAAAATCGATTAGTCGCACACCATTGTCATTAATTTCCCCCAGTCCATGTTTACCGAGGATAGTTGGGGCATAAGAAGCATCACCTCCAATTTTAGCATTAAAGTCCCCACACACAGTCACAATATCATGATGACGTGTTTTTGCAACAACATTCAATAACGCGCGATAAAAGTCATCTTTGGTTTGATCACAGGCATCATTCGTTGGGGTGTACACTACAATAACTGTCAATTTGGCCTGTGAAGTGGCGAAACGGGCACGAAGAATCCGCTCACCAATTGGTTCCCAGTCCACTAGGCATTTTTTGGCCCGATTACTTAGTGCCATTGCGACACCTGCTTCTTTTCTAGTCTCAAGTCCGGAATACAAGATGTGGTAAATCTCAGATTTCAAAGTCCCAAAAACAGTAAGCCTGGTCTCAGAAAGTCCATCTATTTCAATACTGAATTTATCAAGGTTTCTCATAACACTGTTGAGTTTTCCTGGCTGTGTTTCTTGATTAACTGTTCTAACATTCCAATATCCAATACGAAAACAATCGGCCGTTTTCAAAAATCCTGTCCGGGGGCGTTTATTAGTCTTCATCACAGAAGAAGAAGAAGTCAATCCGAGGCTATCTGTTGCTGTTTCTTGAGTAATTAGTTTTTACCATGGCGGGTTACTAGCCCACCAACCAACCAACGAATTGGAACAAAATGGTCAGCTTAGATTAGTATAAGCAGGGGTACCGCGAGCAGGTTGCTGACCACCGCCCCCACATTACTTACATTCCATTTCTGCTTGTTTGAAGAGCTGAATAAAAAACACGGCTCCTCGCCATATTGTGTGTGCGGAGGGGGAGGGGGGTTAGTGAAAATTTCTAATGGTAAGGATTCAAAAATCTATTAAAAAAAAAAAGTCAAGACACTAATTTTCTAATTTAATGAACAAACAACTTTATTAGGTTTCTGTTACAATGTGTAGCCCTAACTGCCAGTGATGCCAAAATATAGAATTTTCCAAAACAAAAACTGACCCGTTTTGTGAGTTACGGCTGTATTTCCTTTAATTAGACTATTTCTCAAAAACGGGCAGTGGCGTAGCAAGGGGGGTAAAGGGGACAGCTATGCCAGGCAAAGCCTATGAGAAGCACGGAACAAAAGTTTTTTTGTGACGCTATGTTATAAAGCAAGGGAGGATGTATAACCCTAGAACCACCCCGTCTGTCTAGATGGGAGGGGGAATTAAACGGGTAAGGATTAGAAAGAAAATATTAAAAGAAAGAAGTCAGGAAACTAATTTTTTGAATTTAATGCAGAAACAACTTTTTGAGTATAATGTCTGTACGCAAAACGACAAGAGCATTTCCTAACCTAAATAACAATGCATTAAATATCTCCTAAACTCCTATTTTAAATTGGCTTCTCAGAATTTTTATCAAGTTTTGTACAATAATATTTGCCTTTTTTATGTTTGTGCGAACTTTCAATGACTTTATATGTTATATTTCAATAAGTTATGCCCGAAAAGAAAAAAAGAACCTAAAGACATATTTTTTAACTATTCTTTAAAACGTAAAAACTGTCCTGTCTGTGATAAAATTATACAAAAGAGATATTACAGGGGGCATCTCCCTCCCCCCGCTCGTTCCCACGTTGGTTTTTGAAAAGTGTGATTGTAGAATGCACTGTCCTAAGTCTTTGTTATGCTTATATTTAAGAAAAACGGAAAAGACGAACTTTTAACCCCCTCCCCCCACCTAGATCTTTAAAATTACATTTTGTCTCACCCCCTAAATGTTCGTGAATGACTCAGGCCTCTGACTTTGCTCAAGAAGAACTGTCCCCTTTACCCCTCTAGCCACGCCACTGGCTGTTAGTGAGTAAATAGGCTAATAAAAGAAGATACCGTGGACACTGCAAAATGTGTCAGTGTATTTTTATCAAAGCCTTCTTTAGGTAACGCTTATAAAAAAAAGGGAGAATACTACCTCCCTTCATTTAATGTACCCTATTATATATAGAAAAAAAAAACTTTTTTTGGAAGGGGGGGGGGTGGTTTTAAGAAAAATTTTTTCTACTAATAAGATATTATGTGGATATATTAGCCTGTTACACAAAGACGGGTTAATGAAAAGCCCCAATGAACCAAAACCCTAAACACCTGGTTTCTCATAATAACGGAAACAAATATCACAACCATGTAAGTTTTTTTGAAAACTCTGCTAAAATTGTTGATACAGAATGTTACTAAATAACCAGCAAGTGTTTTCTGGCGAGCAGGGGAAGCCCATAGAACCGAAGAAGCCACAGCAATAGGGTCAGACTCCTTTGTCCGAAAAAAAGGGGATTCGTTTCCTGGTGTCTCCGGTTATTCGGTTGTGGGTCGGAGTCAGTGGTGTATCTCTGTAAACTCAGCAAAAGTCAACGGAGCTCAAATAGGTGCTTGGAGAAATCTGGAGAAAGTTGGCAGAAAGGGTGTGCCACAGAAAAGGATGGCTAGCCCCGAATCCCCTTCCTCCCAATTACACT
>NC_142806.1:1970148-2039728 GCF_049724085.1 Artemia sp. Qi Xiang Cuo | reverse complement strand
GACCACCCCCTTCTTTTAAACGAACACCATCTTCAAATTCAGTGTCATACGGAGCCACAGTAACGCCGATATTTAAATGGGCTTTAACCCTTTAAAAAATATCAATGGATCTTAGCGTTACTGGGTATTTTACTTCTAAACAAGAGAAATTTACAATGGGGAAATTGGACCTTTCCTTCCCATGTACAGCCCAATCGTCTAAATTCGTCTTGGTAGCGTCACGTGCTAGAGGCTCGAATGCTGATATGAGGAAAGCATACTTGAACATTTTTGACCTGTTTCAAATTAAATCCGCTGGACACCTTGACAACCTTCTAGATCTGGATTATATTTTAAAACTATTGCCCTTTCCCCACCCCCTCTTAAAATAAAATCTTTCTTAAATTTACAGATATTAACGCTTAAATTTTCAATAAATAAAACTACAGACCCGCTACCGTTTTCATTACAGTTCTCAAGATGCGCAATAATTTGACCGAATCACTCCGAAGAAACACCCTCAAATTTTTTTTAATTTGAATAAGTCAAGCACATCTCAGAGTGCACATGGTGGTGGTAAACATTACTTTTCCCCTCATTTAAATAGAACACCTTTAAAAAACTCGAAACCTTAATTGAATCCCTCCCCCACAATTGAATTTGGTTCTCCAGCAGTGCACGAATTTTATCTACATAGACATGCACAATTTCTACGCGATCAAACACATAATTTCCCCCCATAAGTGAATTAAATGGATCCCCAAAAGTCGCAGTGTAGACAACTATTGTATTTAAAATTGTGTTGGACAGCTGAAATTCGGGAAATGGTGTAAATTGGACATTAACCCCCTCCCCCTCTTGTATATTATCAACACTCCCTCCCCCACGCTCTTCAACAATATTTGGGGTATGCGAATGCTCCACTTCAGTTTTTTGAATTGGATTCATTTGGGTTTCGGAGGCTGAAGGAAGAGGAGGGTTCCCCTTTAATTCGTTTGTAAAATCATCCCAAAGCTGTAGGGTGTTTTGAATCAGGTCCCCCTGCTGAACTGTGCTATTATCTACATATGAAAAATCCTCTAAAAACTCATCAATATTAAACGGTATTTGAATGTCAGGTAAAATGTTATCGTCCCATGTTGAATTGTTGTTGGAGAGCTCCTTTCCTTCACCAGCTGATGATGACGGTGACAAGGAATAAGGGACCAATGGCTCATTTTCCTATAAATGAAAAAAATAGCTTATTTTCAAAGTGTTCAAATCACCCCTACTGTTTTAAAAATTTGGATTATTATTTAGATATTATTTAAAACGTGCTTAGTAGTAGTAGCAGTATGCACATGGTAGCATTTGGTTAATTCACTGTTCCCCACAACTATCGATATTCTGAAAGTTCCAATTTCCAACTTAATATAAGATATTTACAATCTAAAACGTTGCTTTACATAGAAGGACAAAATTTGATTTTGTTCAAACAACTCCCCTCAATTTCCAATATTTAATGCTCCCCCTCCGAGCCAGCCATCGCGGTGCTTTCCCGCGGCGCTTCCCGGGCGCCATAGCGCTTCCCGGGCTCCGCGGCTCCCAGCCGTTTACATAATGTCACAAAAAAAATATTGTTAGACCATAAGTCGTTTCTATCTCTCTCTAATTCCCTACACTGGGATGTCTAGGACTCGTTAGCTTAATTATTTTTAACCGCGTACTTTATGTTCCATGCATATTATCAAGGAAACGCAACAAAAAAATGGGAAACAGTTAACTCTAATTGACAATGCTAAGCCCCAAATTCTTGGCAAGTTGTAAACTGTCAAAAATATTACACAAATTAGAATCCATCTGTGCAATGAGATAAATGGGATAATCTCTGTCCTTCCCCATAAAACTATAATATTCAATTGTGAAAAATAGCATTTTGAGTTTCATAGTGGAGAGATAGCAATAAAAACTAGAAATTACCTAAAAATATTATTATGAGATATTGAAGAGATTATCTTCATTGGATAGTCTTCATTGGAAAATATTTGAAAGTGTATATTTTCCGAGAGGGGTTTTTGGGGGTGAAATTGTTCATAGTAGCCATACTTGACACTGACATCAACATTTTCAGCATTGAATAGATTCAATGAGGACCTAATTAATGGATACTATTCCCTGTGTGGGAGATAAGTCATCTCAAGAGAAGTACTACTTTTTTGATCTAACAATCTTTTTCTTTTCTTTTTCTGCTTATTGGTCTTCCTTGTTTTATTCCTCAAAGTCATCGTTGATGTCCTTCGCTTCCCGCCTGGGTGGAGACTGATGAGTGAATGACGCGCACGCATCCTTTTCAATCTCTCCCCATTTTGCCGAAATTTTAGTTGCTCACCAACGGCTCTTGCTGAAGATCTAATATTTTCCTTAACACTCTCCTTGAAATTCTTGCCCGACCCCCAGTCCTGTAGTGTTGAGGCAGCAAAATTTGATGCAGCAAGTACAAGATATTATCTGGCAAGGGTTAGTGCAAAACGAAATAGCCTAGCAAACCAGCTACCAAGACCAAAGCCAGAGATTGTAGCACGCCTCTTGTAGTAGTCCAATCCATTGCCTATTTGACGTGGACTCAGAGCACCAACATAGCAATCGATATCGGGAGAGACAAATGGAATTCTTCTATTGTTCATTTTAGGTGATTATGTCGCCGACAATGGGTCGAAAATGACATGTAATTACTGCTAAGCCTTTTTTTATTGCTTGAGGATCACCTAATTTGCTTTTCCGTTTTAACCGACATATTTTCAATAAAGAAGCGTTTACAGGAACATAATAAAGATGCTTTATATTATAGTGTTCTACAAGCTCATGAGTTGTTTTTAGTTCAATAAAACTTAGGAGGGGGACAATTGAATTTATAAATATCGGTTTCTCCACAAATGATGCATAGAGATATATGCAAGAGTCCGAGGTGAAACCAGGCGGATTATCAGAAAAAAAACTTGACCATCCTTTAAACGGTGCCAGCATTTTCCCCATTGATCATATTCTGTTTAAAGCTAAGAACGTCTCTCAGATTATCATTGAGAATAATTATTTCAGTGTCAACAGTTGAGGTAATGTAAATCCTATCGTGTTCCAATGAATAATTAAAATGGAATGTACCCTTCCTACGATATGAGATTTTTCTATTGATTGTACACCACCAATCTATCATATTATCGTATTCAATCGATTTCAATTTAACATGTAGATATTCGCTATATTTTAGTGTTCCAACCCATTCATACTCGACAAATAGTGATAAATCGAACTCTATAACTTTGAAATCATATACACGAACTTTTCTCAGGATACCTTATGTATTTTTGAGAATACAATCAGCAAGACCCGCTTTATTCATACCGTTAAATTTAATGGTGGGGGAAAGTTTTTTCCAAAAACCACTTGCCTTATTCAAATCGTAGTAGAAAGGATCGGAAACGTTTGACATAAATGTTACACAGAAATCAGTAGGCATTGTCAATATCTTTAATACTAATCCAAGAATCAAAATCAGATTTTTATCTTAGCCAACAAAAAAATAACTGATTCTCACCCCTGAGAGTACGAGTCTTTAATATCTTTTCAATTTGATAGATTTCACTATTATTTTGAATCTTTTTTAGTTCATAGTCATAAAAGCCACCGAGAATCTCTTCATCTTTGGTATCGCGCAAACGATAAGCTATGGGTTTAGTGTCTAGGATTTTTGCCACTTTAAAAAGTTCTGTGAACCACAAGTAATTCTCCTTTTCAAAAACATTAGTTGTTCTATTAATTCGAACAGTATCACCAACATTGAATTTATTTTTCTTCTTGACAATCGTTTCATTGGAATATTGTTTAAGAAAGGTGTCAATTGTATCATGATCAGAATGATAAACTTCCGTTGGGGTTGAGTTGGACAATGATCGTTGAGGTCGTTGATTATAAATCAACATGATTTTATCTAAATCTTGAACAAAAGCCGGTGTATTTTTCAATGTACAATATCTTGAAATTAAAAGTCGAATAGTTCTTATCAATCGTTCGGCCAATGCAGCCTTTATGGGGCTATGACTATGATAGAGCAGTGTACTATATTTCACTAGTACTTTTGCAACATGGGGATTAACAAATTCACTACCACGATCCGTTTGAATTTTTTTATACGAATCCTCTTCGAGAATACTTTCTATAGCCTGAGCAACTTCAACGCCTCTCTTCGAGCGCAATAGAATTGCATATGCATAACGACTATAAACACTGATTGCAAGTAGAATGTACTTGTAAGGTGTATTGTGACGTTGTTGAATCTCATCTAGAGTCAGGAGATCTGCTTGCATTATATGCAATGGGAAAAAGGCTTTAGTTTTTCGATACTGTTTAGGACGAAGTCAATGATTTCTATGCAGAGTGAAACTTTATTTATTTTGTAGATAGTCTTGCACACTTTTAGTTTGAACACCAGTGAATTTGGAAGGAGTAATGGGGGAACTTAAACTCCCCGCTTCACCAATATTTTCATAAACACCTTTCAGAACTTCAACCATTTTGAACGTAAACAGGTAGTGTAACGTCCGCTACCCTTTTGTATACTTGTTGTGGTTGGTGATGGGGGTGATGGTGACTTGATACGTTTTCACTTTTGTCTAGCTATCAATAGTGTGCTCCTCTTAGCCACCATTGTCAAGTTTCCACTGGGTGTGCTAGTATTTTCCAAGATCGATTTAAAATCTTCTTCTTCTTCTTCTTCCTCTTCATATTTTAATGGTGTTGCTGATGATGATGATGGTGCATGTTCATTTAGGTTTTTTAGAATTTTCTTATTGCTAGTAAGGGTAATTGGGGATTTTATAGCATTAAGAACCCTGTATAGATGAGCGTCAAATGATAATAGTCCTTAAGATTTTTAACCATATCGTATATTGAATCAACTAGATTTTAGCTCTTGCCCTGAATTGTAATAACTTTCCAATTGCTATCAACTTGAATATGATCTTAACCACTTTCCATGAGACAAGTTATGGGTCGCGTTCTTTTTTCAAGATATGAGTGGGGTCATAGATTTCCAATTTTCAATACAATTGAATCCAATTTCTCCTTGTTTAATTGTGTTCAGCAGCTGCGGAATCCTGAGGAGATGATTCTTTTTTGTGAAAAATACCACTGGCCTTCGCACGATAGGGCTTATGTTTGTCCACTCGGCGAAGTGCATCTTGAAGTAAAATCACTTTTTTATCATCTTCAATATTCTCGTTGTCAATGAATTTACTCAGATTGTTCTCAAAGTGTTCCACGGGTGAGAGAGCGAGTTCTATTGGAGTCAACTTATAGGGTTTTGCCATTCTCTCTCTAGAGAAATCTGTTTAAAAGTCCTGCAATTACTGGCAGTAAAAGTGTGAAAAAGCTACCGCCCGCCTGAAGAAGACGTTTCTTTTTAAAATTCTTTCCTTTCTTTTTAGAGGCCCCTGTACGTACAATGGAAATAAGTTGCTTTGCCTGTTGCTTAACTACTTCTGGCAGTTGAACATTACCCTCGGTCAAGTTTAAACAAAGTTCAAATATTAGATTAATCAAATCATTGTAAATATTATTTTTGAGTATTGCTTTCGTAAGCGAGGGTTTTGAAATGCTTAGAACTGAAAATAAATGTCTATTTTCATGTAGTTTCTTCAGTGTCATGATAGCAACTAATAGGTCTTTTTACTGTTCACGGTGAAATATACTGTAATTTCATTGTCAAAAATATCTGTGACTACACGCAGATCCTCGGGTGTATTTTGATTAAGATCCAATAGGATATAGCCATAAGGTTCATTAGTTGCCTGATTGTATGCTGAGAGCAGAAATTTAGGGGCTCCGGGGTATATCTGTTTATTGAGAGTTATTAGTGAGCTAGAATCACGAACAACTCTGTAGATGATATAGTAGGTGCAGTTCAATGCAAGTGTTCGCATACGTTTGCTCTGATGAAAGAGATTGTGTAGAACCAGAGTAACGGAAATCTGTTCATGATGAGAGCAAATAGTGAACAGTTGTAGCATTTCCTGAGACCATTGTTCAATAGATTCAGCCAGCTCGTCAATAATCAGCCAAGAGTTTGGTTCAATAATGCTGAAAACATCAAGTCCCTGTATGAATTGTATCTGCACCAATCCCGCCGTGTCAATCACTTTTATTTTATCGTATGAATCATGCCAAATACTGTAACAATATTAGATTTTTTTCGGCTTTTCCAAAATCGTTTTATCGCAATTTTTAATTATTTTAGTTAAGAGTGTTGTTTTGCCTGACATTGACGGCCCACACAGAAACGATCTGAATGGTGTATCAAATTGATACATGTTCCCTTCAACAGTTCACCTAGACAACTAACTGCAGACTATAGCTGTCTAATGACTAAATAATTTCCCTACTACTACTAGTCCGTTCAAGAATAATAAGAAGACAAATAAAGAATCATATTTTCTTTTAATATACACACATAAAAAAGTAACAACACTTAAAAAATACTACATTGAACACATGAAAGCACATTAAACATGAAAATAAATACATTTTAATTTATTTATAATAAAAAATACAACAATTACATAAGCACTAGAAAAAAAAACACTTTAATAAATACACTTTTTTTTATTTATTTATAAAAATTGCAACATTTATTAGAATATGCACACACACTTAAAATAATATCACACTTTTATTTACAACATTTTAAATTTGGAATGGGGTCGCCCGGGGGCGGCCGCTGCGGTGGCCGGGAACTTGGGCCCGCTGCGGCGGGCCGGGAAGTGCCGCGGGCCAGGAAGCGGGGCCCGCAGCGGTGGGCCGGGGTGGGGGGCATTAAATAGTGGAAATTGCTCTGCCTTGCACACACACACACACACACACATTGAAAATTGTTTGTGATATAGAAAAAAAAGAATTTAAAAACATCCATTACCCAAAAACCCTCCCACCCAATTTGTACTTTTTTTAAATGAACTTAAGTTAATTTTTCTAGACCGAGTTGTTTTCTGTACTAAAAAAATTAAAAACTGGATGTTATTAAATAATGACCGTGTGGTAGTACCTTCACACCATCCTCAAGTACATAGACTTTATCTGATATGGCCGGCATGGCATTTTTCTCAACTCTAACTCTTAGGTTTTTAAATTGTAAAGAGCAAATCGCCATGACTTTCGCTCTTGGGACTAAACTACGTTCCACACAGTTTCTATACACACTCATGTCGAAATTATTTTTTACAAAGTGTGTAGGTACCCCCTTGCAAATTTGTTTGATTATCCTTGTTGTGCGTTTCCACACAGTATACCTTCGGCCCAGGAAACACACCACTGGATATCAGATCGCTACCCGTTTCAGATTTTAACATTAACAATTGATTTGGGGCCTGGCGTTTCACTAGCGGGATTCATCCCAATTAGTGTAGTCCATTCGTGAGCTAATGTACTCGCCATTTTCCAAATCATTCAATAGGTTTTCAGTTTTGACTTTTAACAGGAGTGAATCAGTGTCCCCGTAATACACTTGAACTTGTCCCTCAATCGGCCACTGTACCTTGCATACATTATAATAAAATGACAACATGAGTTTCTTAGATATTTCAGTTATTGCACTGCCGCCTGCAATATTTTTATTTAAAACAATGTTTCTTTTCTTGCGATGTAGGAGCACAATATCAGAGTCTCTGATTGTGAACGATGTGAAGTTTGGATCCGCAATGATTCGAGCACAACCTTTGGGATTGGTTACAATGTCACATCGACTTCTGTTTCGTACGCTTTCGCACATTTTACCAAAAGCTTGAGTTCAAAATGAGTTTATAGACTTCTTTTTCAACTTTCGTTTTCGCTTGTGAACGCTTACTGACAAAGGTGTCAATAAACGTTTTCATGTAAGGCTTTTGATCAAATTGGAGGGAAAAACAAAGTCTTTTACCGAGTCATGGATTTCCACGGGTATTTCACCGTCAATTTCAAAAAACCATCCCTGTGTTCCATTCTCCTCAACACTTTCAATGTCGGGGAAATTCGAAGCACACGGATTGTCAAGCCATTTATAATTGCCACACGGCAAACAGTAGTGAGACATTGCCGATGGGTAAAGAGAATTCATATCCAAAAAAACTGCGTCTGACTTTTCATCGGTGTGCTGTCCGGTCGGATCAGTTTTCATGATACGGTCCCCGTGCAAAACATACCCACCCCTCATTGATCTCCCTACAAACAGATGCTGATCCACATCGGCGATCAGACCTATTTCTTGTTTGATGATTTTAAGTATCAAATCAATCGCCAGATGAGGAGTGGAAAAATAAAGACCTAAATCCAACCCAAATTCCCCATAGATTTGATCCGTATTTTTGCACACAATGTCCAGAAGAGTGAGTACGTCACTGGCCAAGTATATTTTACAATAGTCCCACCCTTTTTTACATCCGCCCTTTCCCCAAACCCTCTTAGCAAATTCGTAGTCGCTAGTGGCGCACTCACTCTCAGTAAGAGAATTGTAATAAGCTTCAATGGGCGGTAATGACACCTCATCTAGCCTCGAGCCAGAGTTGTAATAATCATATGGATATATAACCTTACACTTTAGTACGTCTCACATTTCATGGTTGGGGACGCGCTGTTTGAGGAGGGGGAAGCTATCAAAATTGTCACTTTTCTGTACCTGAATCAATTGACTTAAAAATTTGGGGAAGAAGCTGAAAGAGTCTAAAAAACAGATATTATTCAGGCACGTGTTACCCTTGTCAACTGTTTTCCACGTGAATTCTAGCAGCAGTAGCTTCTCCGATGATTTGGGTATGATATTATATGAAAAAAAACCATCTATCCATGCGTCATGTACAACTCCATTCTTGGCAATGCGGGCCAACGCTGGTAGAACAAACTTTAAGTTGTAATTGGAATTGTGTATAAAAACCTGTACGAAATTTTGCTTTCTAGCGTTTAAATTGCACGACTTATGTGCTACCCTCCTAAAGTTACCCCCCCCCCCGATGTAAAATGATCATGGTCGATCACCTTCCTCCTCCCCCATTCCCAACACCATCATCAAATTCACCCTTGCAAACCCAACACATTTTACGATTTTTAATGGCCAATCTGTCATCTGGTGATAGGAGCATAGGATAGTTTGTGTAACGAAGGCGCGAAATTGTACCGTTTGCTGTTTTGATTAGACTGACCAATGCCGAGCCCATGCAGTCTTCACCGTCACCCAGCATATCAACTACATCCAGCATTTGCATGGTATTATTGGAATGTCGTTGCACGTGAGCGAAAGAAACCCCTATTGCTTCATGTATTTTAATACAATTCGGATTTGACGAATCGTACACGTCTCTGAGTTTCGTTGCGCAGTCTAAAACGATCGTAGTGTTGTGTAGGACCGTGTTTTGGACATTTTTATAACGTAAGATTACTCTATCTCTGCTTACTGTCTCCACAGCCTGGTATCCATGACGTTTACAGTGTTTCATGTGATGCTTTAGCTTTAAATCAGTCCAAAATCTTGAGAGGCATGTTGGACAGTAATAACAAACACCATTCCGCTTTGTACCCTCACATAGAACCCTACTAATATCGGTAATTGGATTAAAATGGTCAATTGAATCGGGGTCTGTGGGTAGCGTGTATAGAAGCCACACCCAATGTTCCACTGATTCAATTGAAGGAGCCTTCACTGGAAATAATACGCCCTTCTTATCGGAACGGTGACCATCCTCAAATTCGGTTTCATACTGTAACAGCGTGACACCAATCTTTAAATGTGCATTAGCCCGCTCGAAAATATCTATTCCTTTTAGTGTCACGGGAAATTGACCATTTAAACAATTAAAATCTACTATTGGGAACTTTGAACCCTCCCTACCATTAACTGCCATTTTATCCAACTTTTCCTTGGATGCAGCTATTTTAAGGGGTCTGTATGCGGCAATTAAAAAAGCATTTTTGTAACACTGCACCCTCGTATAGAAACACATTCGTTGTGTATCCCTACATTCCTCTAAATCTGAATAATTTTTCATTCGGTACCCCTCGGACCAGCCCACCCCCCTCTTGAAATAAATCTTTTTTCAATCTACAAATATTAACATTTAAACTTTCAATAAATAAAACCACCGAACCACTACCCCCCTCGTTATAATTTTACAATGTACGTTGAATAATATTAACCCAGTTAAGATAAACCACCCCATAATTTGATAAATGTGGGCGAATTTCCAACATCTCTGTGTGCAAGTATTTCGAATACAGCTTGCTCTCATTTTCATTTAAAAAATAATTTTTAGCGCTATTGATGCTTTTAAACTAACCCCACCCCCACACCCCCCACAGTTGTTCAAGAATGGCTCGAATCTTAATGTGTAATGTGGCTTAATGTGGCTAATAAATGTGTAATGGCCTGGGGATGTGTTTTTATATTCCCTGACACTAGAGAGTTAAATGGATCACCGAATTTGGCACTGTAGACCTTTGTGTGGTGCAAGGCAGAGTTGGAAAGAAAAAAAATCTGGAAGAGGGGATACTTGTGTTATTGCTATATCGTTACTACTACTACTATTACTACTGGCTGTATCATTAACCAGAATGGTGGGGGGTGACATAGAATTGTCAATAGCACCACCCCCAGTCTGTTCAATTGCAATGGATGGAGATGGCATGAAGTCCTCTAAGCCTGTTAGTATGCATTCCAGGATGTTTGGGGATAGCTGATCAAGCCAGCCTGTATTGTCCTGTGACGTAATTTCTTTATGAGGACCCAGTTCAGATGCACTACTAACATCGCCTAAATGCTCTCGCATAAATCTATCTGTCCATTCCGGGTCCTTCACCATGTCAATGTTACAAGGTAAATCGTCTAGGCTAGCCATGTCCCCAAAACAATCATTTAGAAAACCCCTTTGCCATTCCAAATTGTCTAGAACTAATGTAGATTCATCTCTAAACTCCATTGGTGGTGCTAGAATTGGTTCAGGTCCACTAAATGTTGATGTTTCATGACCCAATGAAGATGGCGCTGCTATTTCATTAATCTATAGAATAAAAAGGTTTATTTTTTATTTTAAATAACCATTATTTTATAAAGTTAAAATAAAATGTTCATATTTTCCACCCCACCCACAAAAATCAATTCCTCCTAGCATTATTTAAACTATATACTTGACCCCACCCTTTCCTTCGAAAGATCAGAAAGACACGAAAATCTCGTTATGATTTAGCAGTTCTAGTTGTATTTACACCATGATATTAAATAAGTACCATTTTTCACCCCACCCACAAAAATCCAGTTCCCCCCTCCTTTCATTATTTAAACTTAATACTTGACTCCCCCCTCTCCCCTCCCCACAAACTTAAGAAATAGACAAAACCCATATTTATCCTGAAGCATTTTTAGTCGTATGTTTAGTAGGATATTGAATAAGTACTATTTTTCATCCCCTCCAGCCAATTCAATTTCCCCCCTCCTTGCATTATTTAAACTAAATACTTGCCTCCATCCCCCCCCTCCTCGCGCGAAATTTCAGAAGGACGCAAAACTCAATTTATGCATAATCATTTATAGTCTTATGTTTACCAGGATATTGAATAAGTACTATTTTTCACCCCACTCAGAAAACACTATGCTTCAAAGCATTATTTAAACCAAAAACTTGCCACCCTCCCCCCCCCACCCCAGATATATCAGAAAGAGGCAATACACTATTTATGCTGAATCATTTCTAGTAGTATGTTTACCAGGATATTGAATAAGTACTATTTTTCACCCAACACAGATAACTCAATTCCTCCTAGAATAATTTAACCCACATACTTGCCTCCATCCCCCCCCCTCCCCCGACAGGTAAGAAACACTCAAACACCTATTTATTCTGAATAAATTATATTAGTATTTTTAGCAGGATATTGAATAATTAATATTTTTAACACAAACCACAAAACTCAATTCCTCCTAGCATTATTTTAACTAAATACTTGTCTCCACCCCCTCCCCCAGAAAGTTCAAAAAGAAGCAAAAGAGTGCTTTCTTTAACAATAAAAATACATTATATTCAGTTATATCTGATTTGGAGCAGAGAAATTTAAAACAATGGTTGGGGGCGAGGGATTAATATTTTAATATCTCTGACATACACTCTTAGAGTGTTGAAAAAAAAATGGCGAAAAGAAAATCTTAAAAAAAAGTTGGAAACAAATAGGTAGATATTCCTATAATCAGATAGAAGGTAGAGGTAAAATACCTACATTTCCAAATTCAGACTGCACTTGTATGCCTGAAGTCCCTGGCAAAGCATGAAGGGGGGTGGTCTCACGATCTTGAGTATACGGGGCTGATTCATTATGAGAAGCCATCCATTCCCTCTTGAATTTTCTGCCAGGTTGCATAGAGGTTTGCTCAGAGCTGATACTGGCATGAGAGACTCCTGGCATTAAAAGTTGTGTGGTCATTGGCTGGTCCAGAGCACATGTAATGAAACTATAATATCTGATGATGAAAGGCCTTGCAGCTTGCATCGATGTGGTATCGTTCCATCTTGCTGTCTTTTCAGGGGGAGAGTAATTGTATGAATCCTCCTCCTTAAAAAAGAAGAAAATTTAGTGTGGAAAAACGATTTCCCTTTTTACAGAAGAAAAAATGAAGATATTTATGCACACTTTCAACTAACTACGGCTAAGTTTGTTAAAGGCGAGCTATTTTCTTGCGAAAGCACAAAAAAACAGAAAAATGTACATTGTTCCTTTAGTAGCCACTCAATTAGACTAAAAATTAAGATATTTATGCTCAGTTTCAACTAACTACGACTAAGTTTGTTAAATGCGAGCTAAAATCCAAATTAATAGAAAACTTAAATTTCTTCCCAAGAAAATATATTTGAATACGATTTGGCTGTATATCAATTCTGAGTTTAATCTACTATTCTTTAATTAGCAACTTCCTTAATGATATAACTCAATGAATATCCATAGATATCCAAAATTATTATTAAACTTAAATTTCTTTCCGAGAAAATATTTTGAATACGATTTGACTGTATATCAATTCTGAGTTTCTGGCTAGAATTACTTAAAGCCCGTCTTAATCACCAACCTTTTGTTTTCATAATTCAGATAAGAAACGTTTGAAGTCTGGTTCCAAAAATGACCCTTTTTGTAATTATAAACACAGGTGGTTTTAGACCGGAAAAAGATTTTTGATAATGGGAGAAAGAAAATTTCGAAAGAAAAGAACTATTTCTAATGAATTAAACTCGTAAACAGAGGAGGGGAGGGGGGATCAATTTTAAATAATAGAAAAAAGTGGGTATATTACGTTTTCTAGCTACTAGAATCATCAGAGTGGAGGGTTTGTAGGGGTGGGGGGAGGGCTATGCCCCCTGAAATTTGAATTTACTGGAGAGATGGTAAAATGATTTTATTCGGAAATAAATTAAGAAATTTACTAAGCTGTACTCACATTATAAATCGAAGTAGGCATAGCTTCAACATCAATAATATTTAGTGTATTATCCATGGTATGTTAAAACATTATGTAAATTTAATCGTAATGAATGGCCATTACATACAAAATCTAAAGCATGAATGTAAATCACTCTTTTTTATTTTAACCCAATTACCAATCAATTTACTGTATATTGAGCAACCTCCGCTGTCTCTGATTGGCCCATAAAACGGATGTTGCCTTAAAAACCACTCTGGTTGTGTTTTATAATCTCGACCATACTCTCAAAACATGTTGGACCACTTTATAGGTTGCTAGCTTGTTTTTAAAAATGTGCACGTGAAGCTACGCTGCATATTCTTGTACAGTTGATATCAATAACAAAAAAGCCAGTCTGGTTGTGTTATACAACCTTGACTATGCTCTCAAAACGTGTTTGACCACTTTATAGGTAAAGGTTTGCCAGCTTTTTTGCAATGTCCACGTGAAACCACACTGTATATTTTTGTAGGCGTGAATGTACGCTTGAATGTACGCTTGAATGTATTAGATAGATTACTACTCCTGAAATAAGACATTGGCTAAGAATTTGACATTGGGGGGGGATAATTCATGGTATGAGATTTAATTTGTCACAGCAGTAAAAACGGAAATTAGTATAGGCGTCCCCTCTCCGAAAAAGACCCCTCCCCCCGTGAGACACCCCCCGAAAATTAATACCCCCATCCCCTGTTGGTTGGTTTGCAATACATTTTGACTTGTGAAAAACGACTAGAAATTTCCTTGAAACTCTAGAATGGGGTTCTCTATTTATTTTGTAGTTACGGAGGGAAGGATGATCTTAATTCCAAAACATCCCAAGTCTTAATAAACCTTAGCGTAAAGAGTGGTACTTCAAAAGGTTGGTAGTTCCCCACATATTCAGGATAATTTTGTTCCATCTGCGATTAGAAAAGGTTCAGACTTGGATTAAAGGGAGCAGGGACTGGTAAAAAAATAAGCTTCAAGTTATTAGGCAAGTAAAAGGAACAATGGATAAGATTATGGGTAACGACCATATCAAGAACCTCTTGGGCAACAGAAATTCTTGTTCCTTAATTTTGAGGTCGATAGATTGAGCTTTTGGATTCAAAATCGGCACTTCACTTTTTCCTTCGATTTTTGGGTCCTCGCAATCATTCCTGGCTTCAAATGGTAGAAACTGAGGTACATAGTTAATATTGTATTTTATTTACGGGAACCAACAAGTATTACATGGATCCTTTGGTTTCGTACGGATAACTATCCCTTTGTCAAGCTGCATCTTGGTCACCCTTAGTTAGAACATGCGAATCTCTCAAATGGTAGCCTCCAAAGCATGTCACTTACTGGGATTCCACCTAAAAATCAAAGAAATTTATTGCAGCAAATCAAGGCATCCGTGAGTCCAAGTCTTTATTTATGCATTTTACTCTGACACACATCAAACTTAAATCCAACAATCAATAAATAAATGAAAGTAAATTGCACACAAATGCAGGGGCACCAATTTTCGAAAACATCGGAAAGGGTGAGAACTCCTTGTTTAATAAGAAAATAAGATACCCACATACATTTTATCAAGATTTAAGAGAATTTTAGGTAGGCTACTTGTATGGTATAGCCGTGAGCCGTGAGCACTCAAGTGGTTCATCCATTGACACATTGTAGAACCGGTTTTTTTTCGCTCGTTTCTTTCAGCTTAGCATGAGACAAGACAAAGAGAAGTGACAGAATAGATGGGAAATATATAATTTGGGCAATATATTTGCACCTAAGGGGGGGGGGGGGTGTTGGTAAAGTATTTGGACAGTGTTAAACTAGAAAACAATTCTTAATTCATAATATGGAAAATAATTGTGCCTAATACATTATGTTTGAAGATCCGTTTTGCTTTACCCCCCTCCTAATAAGCAAATATATAGCCGAAATTTGTTTCTAAAGCAATTCATTTTTATAATACTTAGGTACATTTAATTTGGTTTATGTGTAAGAGAACCCGTTTCTACTTAGATGAGCAATATCAGGTCAGGGGTCAGGGTCAGATCCAGGATTTTTTAGGGGGGGGCGCAAAAAAGGCTGGTATAAACAAATTTTTTAGGGGGGTGCAAAATAGGTTGATCCGATAAACTTACGTTATGTGCAATTTTAATTAAAGTAAAATTGAGCTAAATAAGTACCTTACACTACTTTAGACTACGCTAGGGGGGGGGGGCACCCCCCCCCACCCCCAGGGTCTGCCACTGTCAGGGTTATATCGTACAAGTAATGATTTTTTTTATTTTTTTATAAGTAAAAATACTAAAAAACAGTAGTTTAAAATCTAGTACGGAAAATACCCATAAAATGGCACTCCAGCATAAGCGTTAAATTGGTACTTGTTAAGAAAGTGGTAAGTACAAGAGAAGTGAAATTTCGTTAATGCCAATGAAATAAAACAGAAAAGGACGAAAATAAAATAGTTCTGAAACATATTTGAGCTATATATTTGCACATTAGGGGGGTGGTAAAACATAGA
The DNA here is from genome assembly GCF_049724085.1 of Artemia sp. Qi Xiang Cuo. Taxonomy (NCBI): domain Eukaryota; kingdom Metazoa; phylum Arthropoda; class Branchiopoda; order Anostraca; family Artemiidae; genus Artemia; species Artemia sp. Qi Xiang Cuo. The sequence continues at coordinate 2,023,760 of NC_142806.1, read as the reverse complement.
ATATATTAAATACGTAACCTATGTTTATACATCATCCAGGCATTACCCGATAAAATGTCTATCTGTTCTCGCGATACAATTCTCTTGTACTTACCGCTTTCTAAATAAGTACCGTTAAATTATTCTGAACCTCTACAGTTCTTTGTTTTGTTCAATTTTTTGTTTTTGGAGAGGGAGGGGTGGTTAATGTAACCATCTTTGGGGTCAGGCTAGGAAACCATATTATTTTTCTATAAAATTAAAAGTTCGTACTTACATGTTTGATTACAAGATCTTCGTAGCTTTTCACAAAATAAGGCACATTGACTATCCAACGAGCAGTCTTCAAGATTTCATAAGTTAGATTGCGGCCACCTGTTATTGTTTTTAGTCTCGGTGGTTCTATAATGGTTTCCTAGTCATAGATACTTCCTCCAAGTCAAGCAAATACTTTGGAAGTCTTGGTCTTCCACGTTTCACGTATATTTGTTTTAACTGTTCCCTGCCCTTTTGCACGTTAATTAAATTAAGTCCTCTTTTATTGCGCTTTTTTCCTATAACTCAAAAAGTTTTTCAATCTCTTGAATAGAACTTGCTCAATCCTTGATATATTTTGATTAGTTTTGAACAACGGCATACAGCAGATACGACATGTTTATTCAAGTTTAGTGGTATCATGCACAGGACACGGCGCCTATTAATTGCAACACTGACCCGAAAATTAAACAACCCTTGTTCAACTTGAGGGTTCCGTAACTCCAAATCGATTGCAGTGAAAAAAAACGATCAAAAAAAGCCTTTAATTGAGTAAAATCAACATAAACTGTCTGAACAAATAGTTTGGGTTAAAAATATTTACAAGCTAGTATGAATTTTATTAAAGTTGTTAATATCGTTTTCTTGAACAAAGCCAAAAGAGTTTTTGTATAAAAATGCATTTAAAAAATAGAGGGAGCATAAGAAAAAAAGGTGAACCTGACCAAATGATAGCCATTAGTCTCCCAAATCAGATGAACCACAATTTAAGTTCTCTAATATATCTGTTTCTTTAAACAAACAAAATTTCTTTAACATTAAAGAGATATCCAAGCGACTTGGACTGCTTTCGCCCCTTAAGTAAATGTTTTCGAACGCGAGAAGTTTCTTTTCAAGTATTTGATCTGTGTGCCAAGTTTCAGAACCATAGTAAAGCGTTGAAAGGACGTTGCTGTTGAATAGCCTCAGCTGGAGTCGGAGAGAGTACTTCTGGCTGCGCCAAATTTGAGACAGTTTCCTGGAAGATGTATTAGCCTGGCCGATTCTTAACTTGACTTCTCGCTGACATGATCCTGAATTGTGGATGGTATTTCCTAAGCATTTGAACTCTACAATTTCCTCTATCGTCTGGTTATTGCATCGTAGGTCGAGTGGAGATCCAGTGTTCGCCATGCTTTTGTTTTGTTGGTATTTATCTTAAGGCCAAAAGGTTCGGCAGTGTCCCTTACTTGGTTAAGGTAATGCTGGAGCTTTTATTTGCAGGACTCTAGGAGGCTGATATCGTCAGCAAAATCAATACCTCCGAGTCTCTTATTATCCAACTATACGACAACAATCGATAAACTATACGACAATAAATAACCATCAGGCTGAATCGTAAGAATCTGGAGATTTTAGGGGTCCTGTGAGTTTCCTTAAAGTTTGCCTATGTGCCAGAGTTAAACTTATAAGCAAATCAAAAGGCTAAAATATGAAGAGTTGGCCGTAGCAGATAAATCAGCCACTAGGAGTGGCAGTGATAGATTGACATTTAGTCAGAAAGACTAAGCGTCAGTCTCTAAGTTTATTTAGTTACTATAAATTTATATAGTATATATACTATAAATTTATGTAGTATAAATTTATTTTACTACTATAGATTTATTTAGAAAAAAAGTTTAAAATGCAAGCACAATAATTCTAATTATATTGTTTATAGAACATGGGTTTTCACAATTTCAATAAAATAACGCTATAAAAATGATATTTTCCCCCACATATTATTCAGAATGGACAATCAACTAATTGGCAGCAGTTTTCTGAAAGTAAGATGTCCCTGTAAATATCTTACTAGCAACCTAATGCGTCTTTACTTCCATACGCATTTGAAGTTATGTCTACACATATTAAAAAATTTACGATTTACTTTTGTTGATAATATTTACCAAAAGACCGAATAATAAAGGCACATAATAGTGCTATATTAAACCATTTCTATTCGTCCTTAGTTACAGCAAGAGTCCATTTATACAAGAATGAGAGATAGATGGAACTCATACATCCACGTGATTCTGAGGTTTCAGGCTGAATTTGATTAAAAAACCACATTTTTGCTTCCATCCTCCCTTCATCAATCTCTTCTTGAACTTAACGAAGAGCTCTAGCGCAACTCGGCCTCAGAGTGGGCAGATGGATCGTGTTTCCGCTTCTTTGGCATTTTTTTTAGGTGATTGCGCATTGTATTTTTTGAATCGGCACATTTTCTTAGGGAGAAAGTTGTTCATTTGACGCATTTTCCCTAGAAAAATGAAGTTTTTGGTCCATTTTCACTTTTAGGCGAGAACTTTAGACCAGAGCAGATTTGTATGGATATATCGACCTATTTGTAGTTACCCAATAAGGCCCCCCTGAGAACCCTATCCCTTCGAGCCCCGGTGCCTGCACCTTTTTTTTAAGCAGCTGGATATTTGGCAGAGTTTCATCAAGACGCAGGTATTATCGATTATTGATTTATTATGTACAGCTGGTTGTTACAAAATACCTTAAGGAGTATTTTTTCTTTGAGAGTTTTTGTTTTGTTCGTGACATTTTTTTCTTCCATACTACCACTGCTACTACTAACAACTCACCGCAGCACCAAGTCGCCCGAGGCCAACACAGCTACGCTCCTCTTCCATCCCAATCTATTCAAAGCCTCCCTTTTTACACCCACCCATGAAGTTGCCATTTCCTTTAAATCTTTCTTTATGACGTCCTCCCACCCCAGACGAAGAAGACCTGCTTTCCCTTTAGACCTAGACGGTTGGCCGAAAAGAACAATCTTTGGCAATCTGTCATCCTTCATCCGCACAACGTGCCCTATCCACCTCAACCTTTCTTTCATTATAGACCTAGAGAGCGGTATTGAACCATATTTTTCGTATAGCCTATTGCTTGAAATACGGTCAGTCAGACAGGTACCAAGAACAATCCTTAAGCAATTTCTCTGAAAACATCTAGCAAATATTCATCCGCTTTTCGGAGCGCCCGTGCTTCCGAGCCATGTTTGACCACTGCCATCACTGTAGCTTCTAATATTCTAATCTTGGTTTGCAGACTTTTCTTCCTAGTCTTCCAAACTTTTTTTAACTGTGAAAAAACACCCTGAGCCTTGGCTATTCTACTTTTGACATCTTTACTGCTCCCACCATCTTTACTAATAATACTACCAAGGTAAGTGAAGCTGTCCAACTGATCAATCTTTTCATTACCCAACTTCACCTTTTCATCTTCACTTATTCCTCGCCTTAGGGACTTAGTCTTCTTAACATTAATTTTGAAACATGTTCTAGTACCCTGAACTCGCAAAACCTCTAAGAGTTTATTCATTTTGCTCATACTTTCCTCTAGGGTACTTACATCGTCAGCATAATATAAGTCCAGGAGAATTATTCCTTCCCTTTTAAATATAAGCTCTCCCATTGCCTTTTCTGTGCTCCTTAAGACAAAGTCCATCAAAATATTCCATATGAAAGGGGATAGAACACAACCCTGCTTAACTCCTTATTTAATACAAAAGCAGCTGCTAACCTCATTTCCTGCCTTAACCGCCGCTGTGTTATTCTCGTACATAGCATTAATCACTTTAATGTATTCGTCTGGTATACCATACAAGGATAAAACTTTTACTAAAGCTCTTCTATCAACAGAATCGAATTCTTGCTCATAATCTATAAAACTGAGGACCAAAGGTGTTTGAAAACTCAGGCACTTCTCAATTATTAACCTAAGAGTGAAAATTTGGTCAACACATCCTCCACCTTTTCTAAAACCGCACTGTTCTTCTCTTAAAACTTTGTCTACGGCATCTCTCAGTCTAAAAAGTATTATATTACTAAATAATTTACTACCTACAGAGACCAGACTAATCCCTCGATAATAGTAGTAACCTATCTAGTACTTTCAAACTTACATTCACACCTAAAAGAATATGGTCGAAAGCATAATAGATTGAAAACCTACAAGAAAACGCATGCCTGAGACATTAAACTTACGCGTGAACATTTTAAAAAGCTAATCTGCCTTGGAAACATTTTGACGTGTTCGGGGGGATTACGTTCCTTGGCGTTTGATTGACATTTGCAAAAAAGGGGTAATTAGTGATTGGATAATTTTTTAACATGAAATCTCTGAATAAAATATTTTTGGAGCATGTACTTGACGATGGATAAAAGGGTTAAGTTGATTAGCAATTACGAGCAAGGATTCCCCCACTGGTTCCTGGCAGTAGATTACGCATATAAAGTTGAAAATTTGACAGAATGAGGTATTTGAGTTGGAACTTGAGCTAAATTTCTTTACTTGGTGGTCATTCAAAAAGCGAGGATTTTTGTTAAAAAATAATTCTTATACCTTTTCAAATAGCTTTACAGGGGTTTAAGAGACATCTTTTTTTTTTTTTGTGTTTTTTCTTTACCTTGTGGTCATTAAAAAACCTAGAATGGCTTTTAAATAGATAGTTCTTATACCTTTAAAATATCTTTGCGGGGGTTTGAGAGACTCTCTTGTTTTATTCTGTGTGATTTTGTCTTTACATGGTGGTCATTCAAAAAGCGAGGATTTTGATTAAATTTATATTTCTTTCAGCTTTTAAAATAGATTTAAGGTGTTTCAGAGACTTTTGTTTTTATTCTGTTTTTTTTTCCCTTCAGTTTTTGGTCATTCAAAAAGCTAGTATTTTTTTTAATAAAAAAATTATAATAAATTTTATAATATATTTAAGGGGTTTGAAAGACTCTGTTGTTTTATTATGTCTTATTTTTTCGTAACGTGATGGTCACTCAAAAAGCGAGGATTTGTGTTAAATAAATAGTTCTTAGAAAATTTATTAGAGCTGTATAGTACGTGAAAGGCTCTGTTGTTTTATTACGTGTGTTTTCATAGTCAGTTTGTGGGGATTCAAAAAGCGAGTATTTTTATTAATTAAAAATTGCTTACAACAATAATATTAGATATTCTGTTTTTGTCATACGTTTGTTTTATTCTTTGTGATTTCTCCGGCTGTTTGTTCTATTTAAAAAAGCTAGTATTTATGTTAAATAAAAATTTCTTAGAAATTTAAAAATATATTTAGGGGACTGGAAAAACTCTTTTGTATTATTCTGTCTGATTTTTTCGTTACTTGATGGTCATTCAAAAATAGAGGAATCGTGTTAAATGAATAATTTTTATACCTTTTAAAATATTTTTAAGTGGTCAGAAAGACTCTGTTGTTTTATTCTGTGTAATTTTTTCTTCACTTGGTGTTCATTCAAAAATATAGTATTTTGTTAACTGAATAATTCTTATAACTTTTATAATTAATTTACGGGGTTTGAGAGACAGTGTTTTTTTTCCGTGTTTTATCATATTTACTTGGTTATCTTAAAAAAGCGAGGATTGCCTTTTTATATATAGTTCTTATAACTTTTTAAATATATTTAGGGTGTTTGAGAGACGTTCTTGTTTTATTCCGTGTGATTTTTTCTTCAATTGGTGGTAATTAAAAAAGCAGGGATTTTCGTTAAATAAATAGTTCTGTTACCTTTTAAAATAGCTTTACGGGATTTGCGAGACTCTGTTGTTTTATTCTGTTTGTTTTTTTCTTCCCCTGGTTCTCATTCAAAAAGCGAGCATTTTTTTTAAATAAATAATTCTTGTACCTTTTAAAATAGCTTTACGGGGTATGAGAGACTCTGTTGTCTTATTCCTTGTGATTTTTTCTTCACTGGGTGGTCATTCAAAAAGCAAGGATTTTTGCTAAATAAATAATTATGATACATTTTAAAATAGCTTTACAGGATTTGAGAGACTCTGTTGTTATATTCTGTGTGATCTTTTCTTTGTTTGGTGCTCATTCAAAAAAGCGAGGATTTCTGTTAAATAAATAATTCTTGTACCTTTTAAAATAGCTTTACGGGGTTTGAGAGACACTGTTGCCCCCGCGATCAGAAATTAAATTATAAGAAAGTTTCTTCACCTCTTGAATACACAATACCGAAATTTCATTCAACTTTCATGTAAGAAAATTATGGAAAATACATTTCTCTAGTTCAAATGTGAAACTTAAGTCCAGTTTTGGATACTCATAATGATGAGGACTGATGATTCTGATTCAATATATTTTTTTCATAAAAACAAACTATTTTTTTTTTAAACTTCGAAATTATTCAACTTTATTTTTTTATTTTTTTTATTATTTTTTTGTACGTATCTTAAAATAATCAAGTAAGCTTACGGCTCTAACAATTGTGCTCTATGATTTCTCCGAGACATGATGCGGCATTCCCACTGGTACTCTTTAGCCTGTTATCGACACTACCTGGTTTATTGCACGTATTAAATCGGTATTTTTTACGTATTGGAACGATAAACACATAAGTCATATCTTAAAAAAAAGTGAAGATGGAGCATTTTAATAAAGTGAGTTCATATGACAATCTTATTGTAGCATTGAATGCCAACAAGGAGAAGTATTTAAACTATGAAACAAGTAAAAGTGGTAGCACTATTGGAAATGTATGCATGCATTGTCATGACAGTAAGGAATTAAATTTCTTTGGAATACCGAAAAGATTCCGTTGTACAAATGGTGGATATGCGAGATTGAGATCTCCAGAGATGATTGCACTCAAAGAGAATGCCAACATAAAGATAATCGTTGGTGATAGAGGACAACTCCTTGCTACTGTTGCAGGTAACACATTACCTACTGATACATCTTATTGTCATCTTTTAGGTATTAGCATTCAACGGACGGTCAATAAAAGAAAGGCCTACTCTTCTACTAATATAGTAAACCATATCTTAGCTACGTCCCGAAACTGTTACTTGTGTAAAAATAATGTAATAATAGACAGTGAAATTGCAAAAAAAAGAAAAAGTGCATTGTCAGAAAATATCACTATGCAATATCAAGATGAACCGATGAAAAACAAAATGCCAGCAAACGTTACTACCTTTAATCAAACAGTCGATGAATCAAATAATAGCAAAGATGAAACGTATATTGAACCTGTCGGTGACACACCAGTAAATATTGGGTATGACTCAAAATGGAATAATGATTATTCTACCGATTACGAGTTAAGAGAAGACAATAGCTACAATATCAAGAGAGAACATGGTGAACTATTTTATGGAACAGATTCAAAATGTCCAAAGTTGATCATTGATATTAATAATGTATCATAATATAATTTTGTATTAATATTCTACATAGCATTATTTCATTAAAAATATTACATTGCTATGTGTTCATTATTTTTTAGAGTAAGCTAGCATATCAACCGTTTAGAATGTCTATTAAAACATCTGAGAGGTAAGAAAGGGAATTTGCGCACATGTATTGTCAGACACTATTTACGTAAAATCTGAGCTATTAAAGGGTTTTTGACCGTAAACTCTAGTTTTTTGTAAGAAAATTATGAAAAATATCATTCCCTGGGTCAAATGTGAAATTTAAGTCTATTTTTGGAACGAAAAATAAAATTATTTCCGCAAAATCTGAGCTAATAAGGGTTTTTGACCGTAAACTCTAGTTCCTTGTCAGAAAATTATGGAAATACAATTCTCTAGTTCAAATGATAAACTTAAGTCCAGTTTTGGTTACTCATAATGATGATGAGGACTGATGATTCTAATTCAATATTTTTTTTTCATAAAACAAACTATTTTTTTTTAAACTTTGAAATTATTCAACTTTATTTATTTTTTAATCTTTTTTTGTACGTATCTTAAAATGACAAAATATCTTTCTTGAATTCACCTCTTGGATACACAATACAGAAATTATAAAAAAAAAATTATAATTTCTCGACTTCATTTGTATGCAATAGATACCGAGAGTTCTATGACTCCTCCCTGAAATGAATTCAGATGGTTTTAGGAGTCATCCCCCTAACCATAACTCCATTCAACCTGGAGCGAAGGTATAAAGGTTTGATGATGTATTTCTCTTCTTAACAACTACATTAATAGCTATCAAGATGATAGGACTGTATGACACAGAATTTATCGGTTTGAAAAAATCATCTATTTTTGTTATATTTGAATGTGCATTTTTATTATTGTCAATGGAACTCGAAGAAATTGACTGTTATCATTGCTTAGTGAACTATAACATGTTTGAGTATGATAAAAGCTTGTTGAGTACTACATTACATTGTATAAACAGACTTGGATTCTACGATAGAGTGATTACATCACTTAATAATAGTGGTCAGGAACTGAGAAATATCCAGGAGGAAGTCAGTAAAATTTGCAGCTTTTTCGGGGTTGAAGCACTCTATGTAAAGGGTAATGTACCTACAGATAAAGTTTTAATTCAAAAGTGTGACCCTAGGATTCCACTTTTCAATCTAGAAGAATTTAAGTGTCCTAAATTTGAAGGGGTTTATCACCGTCCTGAAGACGAGGTCAGGTTCTTCGCACACTGAATACCTAAGGACATACCTGATCGTGATAAAAGCATAAGACATGGTAAAAACTATTCTATATCATGGGACCATCGTTTCTGGCTGTTTAAGAGTGAACGTGTGTATGACTATATGTCATAATATAATTTTGTATTAATATTCTATATAGCATTATTTCATTAAAAATATATTATACATTACATTGTTATGTGTTCATTATTTTTAGAGTAAGCTAGCATATCAAAAGTTTAGAATGTCTATTAAAACATCGGAGATGTGAGAAAAGGAATTTGCATACATCTATTGTCAGACACATGGGGTAACATTGACAAAATCAAGGTATCAGAATTAATAAATTCTTTATCAACATCCGTTATTGGATATGTCATTGTCATTGTGAAAAAATTGCAAGTAAGTAGGAAGTAGGTAAGTAAGTAAGTAACAAACTCTTTCTTGAATTCATCTCTTGGATACACAATACAGAAATTTTATTATAGGAAATTATGAAAAAAATTGAAGAAACTCTCTATTAGCATTCATTATCGATTGAACTTGTTTCCTAGACAGACAATACAGCAATTTCACAAAATCTAAGTATAAGAGTGATTAAATTCTATATCAACATGCTTTTCTCACATACATAGGAAAAAGTTGACTATTTGAGTTACTTAGTGGGAAAAATGGTCGAAAATACCACTCTGATGTAGTTTTTAAAAATTGTTTATGGAGGAGGGAGCAAAAAGCCTCTCATTTCGGGCTTAGACCATAGACATTCGATTGGCTATCTTGGAATTTCCATTCTCTTGGTTTTGTTACTTAGTGGCAAAAATGGCAGAAAATACCACTCTGGTGTAGTTTTTCATAATATGTGTATTGAGGGAGGGAGCTAACAGCCTCTTATTTCGGGATTATTCACCTCTTGGATACACAATACAGAAATTTAATTCAGGAAATTATGAAAAAAAAAATTAGACGGGGTTACGTGCGCGCACGTAACCCCGTCTAATTTTTTTTTCAGAAAAGAATTTCGGAGGGTTATTCCGTGTTGATAAGAAAAGAGGGTAAAGGTGCAGTTTAGTTCCTCCTGTAGTGTAGTGCGCAGGAGCCCTATGGTGAAGGTGCAGGTTTGTTCTCCCTTATAAAACAACTTATTTCAGCAGCTACAAAGAAGAAGCCCATTTGCGGCATTCTGTGGGACCCCAAGGTCCAGTACTAGTATCAGATCCCGCGAGTGGCAGTTTACGCTCGTCAAGTTCTGGCTGTACCGGCCAAATGTGCCCTAGCTAAACTTCTTTTTAGCACGACAGGACTCATAGTGACTGCAAAAAGATCAATGGCTCCAGGCAGAGTGAACAAACTCACTTTTGTTACATTAATTGCAACTGAAGTGATGTAACCGCTGTTTTAAAATTGTTGGTGTTGTTAAGCCATGGTATCTGATTTGTATACAGTGTTTTTTCGATGTTGTTATTTGTTTGTTTTTTTTTCACTTCCTTTTCGCATGTATTTGATGAAAAGGAGATGTTTGAACTTCAAACTTTGAAATTTATACACACATTAGCCCAAATCATTAACAAGCAGGAAATGACTAAACACGGGATTTTATAGGAACAATGCGATGTTAAACATAAACACAACATAGGTTTCCCTGGGTCTAGTGGCTAAAAATGAGAATTCTACTTGGTCTGATCGACGGTGAACATAAACACTTTCCGCACGGCCCAAAAAATTCCTGTTTTGTCATATTGTTCTTGTATGTTTTTAGCCAACCATTTAAAAATCCTTACTAAAATTGAGGTTGAACGTGCTTGGTGAAGTGGAATTTTTATTATTGTTTTTAATTAGAAAAATCGGCGCGCCGCCCAAAAAAATTTCGGCGCGCATGGCGGCACGCCGCCGCCGATACTAAATCACACATTCGCCACCGTCATTTCGGCGTGGCGCGGCTTCGGGGACTACGTGCGAGTGCTGTGTCGTTTACTGCGCTATAATTTCCTCGACGGGTACCACTCCTCAAGTACGACTAGAGTTGACCGCAAGGTGCCTTGTCTTGCATGTACACCGAAAGGGTCGAGGTTTAAATAATAATGTTTCACTTTTCAGTATTTACATGCAGTGTTTAATGTCGTCTTGTTTCCTAAGGGAAGTTGCTTTCCTACTGGTGTCCACTAGGAGTATCCTTGTAAAAAATATTAGTTTTGAAGAATTCATCTTCAAAACCATGGAAAGATGACCCTATAATTAGTTTATGGTATCTCAGACCCCTTCCTTCTAATAAATATTTGGAGGGCCCGTTTTTTATGCATGATTATCATTCTCGAAGTATTTTTTTTGTTGCAAATATTAAAATTGAATGTAGTTTTGGAAAAGAAGAAGTTATGCAAGGAAAATTAAGGAGCTACATTAAACGAAAGAAGGTAATAAATAAATTAAAATAATAATTAAAACTTTAAACGAGTATATTTCAAAAGCAATGAATAAATGAGACCCAAAACCAACCGATTTCACAATGACTAATAAATTAGGTTAAACTTAAAAGGAACAAAAAATACTCCAAACAGGAGTAGCGCAAAGACCTCCTATGGCTTCAAAATGCCAGAGTGTCATTTGCGCTTTACTGAAAACAACTTTTATTTCAAGGAGTGTGTTTTTATTTGTAAAAACGTCAATAACAGTACAATAAAAATGACATCTCAATGCTGATCGAGTTTTAAAATTAGAGTGGTGCTATCTGTCCCCGTCCCTCCATCTCAAAACTCAAAACAGATTGAATATTATTTCCATTCCATTAAAAAATATATATAGATTTTAATCAGTGTAGTTTTTCTTGTACAAAAATTCAAAAAAAAAGAAGAAAAAGAAAAGAAAATCACAATAATAGCTAAGATTAGTAAAAAAACTTATTAAAGTACACTGACTGTTTGTTTTATATTGACTTTAATTTATAAACGACTCAGTAAATTTTTGATTGATTTGATCTGATAATTGGGCTTAATAAAAAAATACACAGCAAAATAAACAAAGAAAAGACTAAAAAAGCAAAAAAAAAAATACAACAAAACAATTAACGCTCCGTAAGCTTTTGCTTGCTTGGAGTAACCCCATAAATATAGGGATAAAATTGAAAAAAGAAAAAAAGAAAGAAGGAGAAAAAAAATCTACATTTGCCCTACTCCTGGTCACAACAACCCTTCCAAACAAAACACATTCCACCTACCAACACAATCAAAAACCCCTGTTTCCATCCAACAAAAATTAACTAAGACTATTTGTATATAAGTGATCCGAGGGTAATAATTAGAAGACCTACCATATATGGTCTATCAACAAGAGTCGAAATCCTGCACAGACAATCTCAAGCCTATTACCTCCGACTCATTATATATTCACGCCAACAAATATTATGCTACTACGGGGAGGCAGCCCATAATAGATAAATTAGCTAGGAAGAGGTTTTTCAGCCCGAAGACGCGCGTCAAAACATACCAAGCCCAGAAGAATTATCCATTAGTCGGGATCCCGTGCGAGTGCTGTGTCGTTTACTACGCTATAATTTCCTCGAGGGGCGCCACTCCTCAAGTAGGACTAGAGTTGACCACAAGGTCCCCTGTCTTACAGGCACACCGAAAGGGTCAAGGCAGCCCTTTGCAGAGGCCATTGTCCATAGACCTGGATCTTACGCCCTGCCGCAGTTGTCCTCCTAAAGAGGATCCCTCCGCGATGGTGTTCTGCATCACTATGCAATTTAACCCATTACTGGGAGAAGGTTTGTAACTTCTGGGACTTATGGACAAACCAATGGGCCCCTTTTGAGTGTACACTTGAGGGGACTTCTTCCTCCTCCACCTGTATTTATGAACCTGAACAAGGGTGCCCCAGTTTCTATTATGGACCCCCAGGGACAAGGTCCCTCCTTGGTCCGTGTGAGACGTGTTTTGATTCAGAGAACCCTTATATCCGTCATTAAAAGTATTTGTCCGGTGTAGGAATTGAGCGTAAGACCAGAGAGACCAGATATTAACCATAGTTGATTTGCTAAATCTGAAATAGATCTACAGTAAAGTTCCTTTCCATTGCCACTGTTTGTTAGGTTGTTAAATTACTATTGTTACTATTCTGACTTCTTCTTCAGAAAGCCTAACAAATTTTTCAAAGTTTTTATAGTTACGATAATTATTTTGGTGAATATTTGGGTCAGTTTTATTTTACAGGTAACAAGATCACCATTTTATATGTTTATTGCGGTGATCCTATTGTAAAATACAATAAGATACAACATGTAAGACCAAACACGTGCGCTACAATTTATTACAGAGGTCTTACATTTTCTAACGGGTGGTGGGGAGAGGGAGACAAGGCATAGATCTACAGAAACATAAAAACCGATAAATTACACTGCATGAAATAACTTTTAGGGTTAATTGTAAGAATCTGGAGATTTAAGAGCCCTCTAAGGATTCTTTAACTTTGCCTATGTCCCAAAGTTCAACTTATTGATGCTTAGTCTGAAAGAGGGCTTAAGTTACTAAAATTTTATCTGAAAGCAACACTTTGAAATGCAAGTACATTGATTTTATTAATGTATATAAAACATGGATTTTCACCATTCGACAAATATTACGACATAGATTGTATTTTTCCTCTCATAAATTATTCAGAATGGACAACTAATTCGATTCAATTTTCCGAAAACAAGATGTTCCTTTTAACATTCTAATAAAGATTGGTTTAAAAAAACCTTGACAGATTGGTAAACACAATGATTCAAAATGGTGACAAAATAACACTGAACGACCCTAAGTAGTTCAGCTTTTCCAGGGGCAGATTTATTTAGCTTTGTCTTACTGTGATTTATTCGGGATCAGATACCTTCTTATTAGTCAGCTTTCAGCACATTCAACACAAACTGAGCTTTCAGCACATTTCCACTTTTAGGCGACCAACTTTAAACGAAGCAGCTGGCAACACTGCTCAACCTATAGACCAGATCAGATATGTATGGAAATATCTACCTATCTGTTGAATAAATAGTTTTTGTCAAGAGAGTGGGAAGTGAGCATGAGTTGGTCTGCCGTCCCCAAGAAAATGGACCCTAAGATATAAACTAGTGTAAGTCACGGAACCAGCAGCTAACTCCAACCTTCAACGGGCTTGTCCCTATATTTAGCCAATAATTGTTAAATATCAGCATATATTTCCATTGTGAAGAGAAGCGATATAAAAATGAACTATGCTATTCCTACAAATGATCTATGGCATATTCAACTAAGTTTCTTTTCCATCAAATTTGAAATTTTTTCTAGGGCTACCAATCCTTGGTTAACATTTACACATAGGCATATGCTCAGGACTTTGTTTGAAGGGGCGTTGGCACTTTTTGAAAGGGGGGGGGGTAAACAATTTTAAAAAGGACACAGGAACGTTACACAAAAAGTAAGGAAATTACGTTTAAAAATACGAAAAAACTGAAGATGTCAGGAAGACTGGTATAGGTCCAAAGCCCCACCTCCTGAACGGATAAAATTTTGCAATTACAAAAATTAGCTTTTTCACAGAAACGCATATTATACGCCAGTCACCCAGGTTTACGCTGTGTAAAAGTCGAAAACAAACCGGTTTCATCGTTATTTTCTTTCAGGTTAGCGCAAGACAAGACAAAGACAAGCGACAAAATAGATAGAAAATATATAATTTGGTCCTGAGAATTTCTACATAAGGGGGGGGGGAGCTAAAGTATTTGGACAGTTTTAAGTCAGAAAACAATTCTTACTTAATAATATGCAGAATAATTGTAACTAACAAATTTTGCATGTAGACCAGCTATACTTTAACCCCCCCCCCCGAACCTAATTTGCAAATATATAGCCTAAATTTGTGTCTCAATAATGAAAAAACTCACGAAGAAACTGGTTTGTTAATAGTAATCAAGGTTCCATTTCTGAGCCTTGTATACACTGGATTTGCTCGGAGGTATAGCAATTACCATGCTATTCTGGTCCTTTACGTTCCTTCCTATGTTATTCTGGTTTTTTATGTTCCTTCCTATGTTATTCTGGTCCTTTGTGTTCCTTCCTATGCTATTCTGGTCCTTTACGTACCTTCCTATGATATTCTGGGCCTATACGTTCCTTCCTATGCTATTCTGGTCCTTTATGTTCCTTCCTGTATTATTTGGGGCCTTTACGTTCCTTGACCTTTTCAAAGATATTCAAAGCTCCCTCACATGGTTTTCTGGATTTGCCTCACATTGCGTTATACTATGTACCATCTTGTACTAGTTAGGACCTTGCATAACGTGTTATGAAGGACAAGTTTTTGTGACACAATTTACCAGATTTCTAGTTCATGATATATATGTCTTTTAGGGATAAACCTGTATTATAAAACCAGCGCGTCTTGTTTCGCTGTTAATATATTCAATTATTTTTGTATATATTCAGGTTTCAAATTAGGATTTTCAATAGTTTGAATAGTTCATTCAACCTATTAGTATCGGTATTTTTGCGGTTATTTACATAGATATGGAAAATTCTAAGCAGCTTCTGGTGAGTAATATTTTCTCATTATTATAATAAAAAGAAATTGTCTCGTCATTAAGTTAAGGAAGAAATTCCTTCCTCACACTTTTTTTTCACCATGTTGTTACCTCATTTAAAAAGCTTCCTTCTTTTAAATATTAAACGATCCATGTATTTCAATTTAAGTAAATATTCAAAAAAAGAGAGGCATGCTCACTTTGATTTTGACTCGTTGTATATAAAAAATTAAAATAGAATTTGCATATTAGTTTCGGCATATATGAAAGGTCGCCCCCCTCCTCAATATCTTGCTCTTTACACTAAAGTTCGAATTTCGTTCAAATGCCAAAGGCTGGTTAAGATATCTCTTTTGAAAGTGCTAAAAAAAATCGTTTTACTCGTAAATTTAAATTTCAGGGGGGACTTAGCCCCCTCCCCTCCAACAATACAATATCTTAAGAATATAATGAGTTTATTCGATAAAAATAGCAAAGCACGCTTTTTTCTATTATATAAATAAAATCTCTCCTCCACAGCTATGTTTACAAGTTTTAATTGTTTTGAAAAACAACCTTTTTCGAAACATACTCTATTTTTCCGGTTTGAATGAAAAGCTTGAGTGTTACAAAGAGAGTGACAGTCTTGGGACTCAAATTTCACAGACTCTTGCCATCACAGAGATTAAAACCATATGTGTTTATAATTACAGAAAAGGGTCTTTTTTGGAACCAAAACTACAACGTATCTGAAAACAAAAAGCTTGGTGATTAAAACGGACTTTGTCTAATTCTAGCCAAAACTCAGAATTGATAGGGGGGGGGGGGCAAGATGGAACAATGCCACATTCTGTGTGTTTTTATCTTGATTTGGGGGGATATTCAAAAGCACGGATTTCTGTTAAATAAATGATTCTTGTATGTGCGATTCAAGAGTTTCTTTTTATGGCCAAATTAAACGATACGTAATTTATAAAAGGAAAAATGGGATTTAACAGATGATTAAGTGGCTTTTATAAAAACTTCAAGAAAAGGAAGGAGTCAATTCATCAATTCTAGCACGATCAATGTGAGTTAAAAAAAACAAAAAACAAAAGTATTTCTTAATTAAGAAATTTATGTATTAAGTTGGAACTTTCAGAGAGTGCTTAAAAGGGAAGGTTGAGTTGCACGAGGGTTCAGTAAAAGGGGATATAGTTACATGGGGGTCGAGGGCAATTTATCTGTAAAAGAGGGCTTATTACTAAATTTTTTTCTTCTTTTTAAGGATGTTGAGATGGATTCTTGCCCTCCCTCTAAAAAGAGACCAAGATGGGGTGATAACACATCAATGCAAACTGCAAGACCATTCATTACAAGTTTTCTGTACCAACCAGGGCCCTCTGATGACAGTGTCAACTCTGCACAGAATTCGATGAGAGAAAGCGTTATTCGCTATGCACCAAGGCCACTTTGTAACGAGCTAACTGCAACTTCTATGGTAAGCGCCATTTATCAGATATCTTTCAACTTTATAGCGCACTCACAATTTGGTTTTACAAATTCCCTTTTTAAACAAGTTGCTGATAATTTAACTTTTACATTCGACTCAGAGTAAGCGCCATTTATCAGATAGCTTTCAACTTTATAGCGCACTCATGGTTTCGTTTTACAAATTCCCTTTTTAAACAAGTTGTTGATAATTTAACTTTTACATTCGACTCAGAGATGACGTTCATGTACTAAAGTTAAGAAAAAAACCAGGTCAGCACGCGCCTCTTAGCCTAATCAAATGCAGATTCCTTTAAGGTGTAGCAAAACTTAGCATATGAAAAAACCTGCCTTTGCTCCGTGTATTCTTCAATGAAACAAGGAACTTCTCGTGAAATTTTTTGTCCATATTTCATTTGAAGTCTTAATTTAAGAAAAATTAAACGATCATCGTTTGTTCGGCTAACAATTTATAATCAGCTACTTGTATGCGCGTGTGTGTTTTTACTAAAGGGGGGTAATTATTGAAGAAAAAAAGGGTGTGTAGGGGTGGGGTAAAAAAAAGGGGTGGGGGAGAGTAGATTTGTAGGAAAAGGAATCTGCTTCTAGTCTGATCACTATTTCTTACGGACGGCTAGATTTGTAGGAAAAAGAATCAAGTTCTTTTTTTTTAAATGGGGTACTAAGACAAATATTTGGCTGACTTTTTTTTTATTTTATTTTATTGCTATTAGTCAAACGTTGCGATGTTTTCGTATGTGTGTGTGTGCGTTTGTGTGTGTGCGCACCGTCTCTCTGAGTGTGTGAGCGTGTGCGTGTGTGCGTGTGTGGGTGTGTGCGTGTGTGTGTGTGTGTGTGTTTGTGTGTGTGTGTGTGTGTGTGCGTGTGTGTTACGGTGTGTGTGTGTGTGTGTGGGTGTGTGTGTGTGTGTGTGTGGGTGTGTGTGTGTGTGTGTGTGTGTGTGTGTGTGTGTGTGTGTGTGTGTGTGTGTGTGTGTGTGTGTGTGTGTGTGTGTGTGTGTGTGTGTGTGTGTGTGTGTGTGTGTGTGTGTGTGTGTGTGTGTGTGTGTGTGTGTGTGTGTGTGTGTGTGTGTGTGTGTGTGTGTGTGTGTGTGTGTGTGTGTGTGTGTGTGTGTGTGTGTGTGTGTGTGTGTGTGTGTGTGTGTGTGTGTGTGTGTGTGTGTGTGTGTGTGTGTGTGTGTGTGTGTGTGTGTGTGTGTGTGTGTGTGTGTGTGTGTGTGTGTGTGTGTGTGTGTGTGTGTGTGTGTGTGTGTGTGTGTGTGTGTGTGTGTGTGTGTGTGTGTGTGTGTGTGTGTGTGTGTGTGTGTGTGTGTGTGTGTGTGTGTGTGTGTGTGTGTGTGTGTGTGTGTGTGTGTGTGTGTGTGTGTGTATGTGTGTGTGTGTGTGTGTGTGTGTGTGCGTGTCTGTGTGTGTGCTTGTGTGTGTGTGTATGTGTGTGTGTATGTGCTTGCATTTGCGCATGTGTACGTGTGTTATTAACAAAATTTGCCCCCCCCCCAAAAAAAGGATCATCCAAAATTTTTAATCACGCTTTAATTATTGATATGGAAGGGGAAAAAAGTTCTTTGCTTACAAAGATTTATTTAGTCCAGGTTAACTACATCCGACACTTCAATCAAATCCGTTGCTAAATGACATAGTAAAATTTGGATTGTCGGGAAAGTTACACCAACAACAGCAGCAACCAATGCATGGGATTAATGATAATTAACTGAAGCTGAAGAAAAATGATTGATAGAGCATATTGCATCGGTAGAATGATGGTTGAATTTTTTTGAGAATTATAATCAAGGGGGACAAGCACTAGAGCTGGATCCCTATTTTGCATTTTTATTCTGAAAATTATTTTTTGAATAAAACCATTAGTTTTATATATCATTCTCTTGTTCTAACTTATCCTCTAAGAATAAAACTTCTTTTTCCTGACTAAAACGATATATATTTTTAACATGTTCAATTGTCATTATGAAATGCATAGACCAATGTAACTTTTTTTTCTTCTTTTAATTGTTCAGGTGGTGGGACAATGACAATGAAAAAATTCAAAGAGTTTATTAAATTTATAAAAAAATAATGTCTATTTCACATGGAATATAAATTCTTTTTTTTCTACAGATTAATGAAATTGAACTGCCGGTGGATAATGAAACATTGGAATTTACAGGGCCAATTCTGTCACCTCCAATGGAGTTCAGAGACGAACCTACATTAGTTGTAGATAATATGGAATGGCAAGGTAGTTTTCTTAACGATATTTTTGGGGACATAGCTAGCCGAAACGACTTGCATTGTGTTAACGAGCAAATAAAGGCTTTGGGCTTTAGAGATGTATTTGTTTATGAAAATTTATGTGGTGTTACTAGTTTAGCTGATCCAAGTTCTTGTAAAGAACGTAAGTCACAGGAATTTACTGAATTGATTGATCAACCGTCCATAAATACCTTGGAAAAACTAAAAGGGGACCTCGTGTAACCTACAACCATAGCAGTTGAACTGACTAGGATTATTGACAATTCTGAGTCACCCTCCACCATTCCGCTTAATGATACAACAATGCAAATTGTTGGGGCTAGTTTTCCGGAGACACTTTTAACGATAAATTTACTATTAGTGAACAAATAGGCGCAGGGCTTATAAATACTGGTAAATCCTCTGAATTGTGTAAATTTTATTTGTTAGAATCTGCTCTAAGTCATTTGCAAACATACAGGGTAGATTTTAGCCCTCCCGGGGAAAACGAAGGCATTATTTTAAATGACCCCATGAAAGTTCTCCATAACTACAACGACAGAATTCGAGCAAAAATTGAGATTCAGATTCAGAATTGGGGGGGTCAAGGGGGGGTTAAAGCATCAGTGAATCAAAAAGTTTATTTACAAAAGGGGACATCCGGGGATATTTTTTATTTTCATTTTTCAACTGGCAACCGGACTTTTTACCCAGGTCTAAACGAATTCGAAGACAACTTTTTTAACTGGGTGAATAAACTAATTTCGACTTTGGACACATTTCATGAGAGGGGTAGTGGGTCCACCATTTTATACATTGAACGCATGGATCTGAATCTTAGTAGATTTAAAAAAAAACTTTATTTTAAGAGAGGGGCGGGGTAAAAGAATAACATGCCATCCAGATTTGTCGGCTACCAAAGGAGTTCAGGGCTTCTAATTTGACACGGGGCTGCAATGTTTTAAGTATGCATTTTTAGCGGCAGCCCATAAATAATTAAAAAAAGAATCGTCAATGAAAAATCTCGACAGACTTGCTCGCAACGGTGGAAAAAATTTCCATAAATTAAATTTTGTTTGTTTAGAGGTTAAGTATCCGTTGTCATTGAAAAAAATAAGAATTTGTTAGAAAGAAATTGAATTTCAGTGGTTGGGGGTGGTTGTTCTCCAGTACGACACATAAATTGTAGATGGGGAAAAAAAACCGAATAAAAAAGGAGTTTTATACTGAGCGAGAATACTGAAGATAAATAATGTAATAAATTGGGTTTGGATTATTTACCAGCCTCCCAAAGATGTATGGGCTTATGGAAATTTTTTTCCCGTCAAAGCAATAATTTGGCGCTTCTCCTGAGGCACGAACAAAGGAGAACACCTATATTGTCCATTATGTATTTCCCCCTTTAGATCTGAGCGAAAATTCTCGGGTCATATGGTGCCTTGCACAACTCACGGGACTCAGAAGATTGACCTGCTGGCAGAAGACAAAGACATTTTAAAATTTAAAAATTTTCAAAATTCCCTGCTACAAGTTGATAAAGAGTCTTTAGATTGTGAAACAAGACTGATTGAGGTATCGGACCCATCAATGCCAAATATAGTCAAGGAGCACAAACTAGTTGCGTGTTCCTATGCGCATGCCCGTCGTGATTCCAACAATAAAATGCAATTAGAAGAGTTTTTTTACTATGGATGAGGAGGGCAGTATGGAAAAATTATTGGTATCTTTAATAAAAACAGCAAACAGGGCAATTTCACGATTACGTCATACCAATTACCCGATGAGATTGTCGGATAAAGAGCAACTGGCTCTGGAAAAGGGGACAATTTGCTGGGTATGTAGGAGTGCCCTTGCCCCAAAAGACGCGGTCCAGGACCACAATCCCCTTATTGACCCCAATTCAACGGGGAAAAGTAACTTTCGAGGGTGAGCTCACAATTCATGTAATTTAAAAATTTAAGAACAGATTTTTCTACCGGTTTCTATGCATAATACTAACTACGATCTGAAGTATGTGCTAACAGCAGTAACATATATTCGAAGAAATGGAACAATAGATGATGCATGGGTGAAAGAGAACTTTACCTACAAAATCATACCTAAATCAGCGGAAAAGTTGCTTGTTTTGGAATTTATATGGAAATTTGTTAAAGCCGGCGTTGAGCAGACGAATAAAATTTACTTTTTAGATTCATACAGTTTTTTCCCAAAATCATTGAGCGAATTGATTCAAGTGCAGAAAAATGAGGACGGTTGCAATGCTTTCCCCCTTCTCAAGCACCAATTTCCAAATGATTTGTATGATTTGTTAACGGTCAAGGGCATATATCCTTATGACTATTATTGTTCCATGTCGAGATTCACCGAGGAAACTATTCCTCCAATTGAATCGTTTTACGACAGTCTTCACGATCGTAGTTGCACCCCCGAGGAATACAGTTTTGCTAAAAAAGTTTGGGCAGTGGAAGGGTGTAAAAACGGCTTTGGCTACTGCAAGAAATATTTGACTAGTGACGTGTTAACTCGGTTAGACAATATGTATAAAAATACAGATAAAATCTATAAGGAGTTTAATCTTGATTTGGGTTATTATTTTTCGTCGCCTCATCTAGTGATGGACCTCATCCTAAAAATTAGCGGGGAAAAAATTGGCCTAATTACAGACATTGACCAGCATCTGTTCATAGAAAGATCAATGAGGGGGTTTTGTTTTTCACGGGGACCGGATCTTGGAAACTGATACAACAGGAGAGAAGACGGGAACAAAATCGAATGCAGTTTTCCTCGATATGAATTCTCTCTACCCTTCGGCCATCTCCCATTATTCACTACCTTGCTGCGACTGTACATTGATCAATGGCTCTCAAGATCCCCATGTCCCCAACATTAAAAGTGGTGTTGAGGAGAAAGACCCAGGTTGAGGGAGCTTTTAATTCCACGGAGATAGGCCATACCAGATTCCTGGATCAACAAAGGATTTTGTTTTCCCGAGCCCCAATATACCTGAGAATGAGGCCCCTTTGATTACTCGCAATAGGTGTCTAGTTAAGGTGGACGGATTGCATTGGACACCTTCAAAACGAAAACTTATTGCTGACCTTCTGCCTAAAAAAAACATAGCTGTACATCATGTAGCTTTAAAATGGATGCGCAACAACGGTTTCAAAGTCGCAAAGGTTTAGCAAGCACTTCAGTTTAGTCAAAAACCCTATTTTAAAATTTTTCTTGACACTATTGTCAAAAAGTACTTTACTGCGCAGACGAAAGTTGAAAAAGACCTTTATAAACTTATCTTGAATTCGGCTTACGGCAAAATGCGTGAGAGTGTTCGTAATAGGAATCGTTGTGACGTTGTGACCGATCCTGAACAATATGCTCGAATTATTGCCGATCCAAATTACACTTCCTTTGAAATCATTGGCCCGTATACGGTACTTTTGAATAGGGAAAAAGGATACATAGTTTTGAATAAAAATATTGCTACAGGCAGTGCTATCCCGAATATCTCAAAAAAGCTCAAGTTCGTATCGTACCACAATGTGGCGGGAGTATAATGGCCGGAAAAGGGACAAGAAGAGGACTTTTTTGGGGACACGGATACTTTATTGTGAAAAGTTAAAACTTCAATTATAATTGAAGATTTGGTGTATGGTGAAATTATGAGCTCACGGATGGACTAAACTAATTGGAGCGGGCTTAACCCTGAGCAGGTAAAACGTAAATTACCCAATCAGCTTTTATTTTTTAAATCAGAAACGGGAATTGACTTGATTTCCCGTGGTGTGTTTGTAAGTCCGAAGGTGTCCTTTATACAGACACACGACGAGGAAATCAAGAAACGTTGCAAAGGAGTACCCACGTGCTATGTGGATAAGAATTTCGACATGGACATTTATAGGAATTGTACTGTTGAAAATACAATTCCACGAGCCAAATTGCTGGCAATTCGTTCTCTCAACTACAGGAACTTTATTGTAAATGTAGAAAAAATAGCCCTGAGTATCATCTTTGACAAGGTCTATGTTTCTCAAGATGGTTTGACTACCCTCTTCCTTGGACACTTTTTAATTTCAGACCGGACTGAGTTTATTGCCCATAGGGAAAGTCTCGGTTTAAATAAAGTCCTGTAAATTATTTCCTAAAAACCTTTGGGGGCGCCTCGCGGCGGGGGGGGGGGGCTCGCGGCCCCGGGGGGGGATGGCCGCCGACAGCGGGGGGCGCACCGCCACAATATGAAAGTTATCTTTTTGACTTAGAGCAGATTTTTTTTTGTAAATGATTCATCCAAAAAAAGTGATTTTTTTTCAAGTGTTCTCTAATTTAATGTTGTATTTTTTTCCCTATAAATAAACAAAAAAAGTGTTTTTTCTCTGTGCCCATGTAAATGTTGTATTTTTTTTTAATTTTTGTTTTAAATAAATTTAAAAAAAGTGTATTTTTTTAAGTATTGTTACTTTTTTATGTATATAATAAAAGAAAATATGATTCTTTATTCATCTTCTTCTTGAAGAACAGAGTAGTAGGGAAATTATTTAGTCATTATACAATTATGGTCTACAGTTAGTTGTCCAGGTGAACTATTGAAGGGAACATGTATCAATTTAAAACACCATTCAGATCGTTTCTGTGTGGGCCCTCAATGTCGGGCAAAACAACACTCTTAACTAAAATAATTAAAAATTGTGATAAAATGTTTGTGGAAAAGCCGAAAAAAATATACTATTGCTATGGTATTTGGCAGGAGTCATACGATAAAATAAAATTAATTGCTGCCACCATGGGATCGGTGCAGATACAGTTCATACAGGGACTTGATGTTTTCAGCATTATTGAACCAAAATCTTGGCTGATCATTGACGATCTGGCTGAATTTATTGAACAATGGTCCCTCCAAATGTTGCAATTGTTCACTGTTCGCTGTAATCATGAACAGATTTCTGTTACTCTGGTTCTACACAATCTCTTTCATCAGAGCAAATGTATGCGAACACTTGCTTTGAACTGCACCTACTATATCATCTACAGAGTTGTTCGTGATTCCCGCTTCGTAATAACCCTCAATAAACAAATCCATCAACGTGCCCCTAAATTTCTGCTCTCAGCATACAATCAGGCAACTAATAAACACTACGGCTATATCCTATTGTATCTTAACCGAAATTCGTCCGAGGAACCGCATGCAGTCACAGATATTTTCGACAATGAAATTACAGTATATCTCCCCGTGAACGCTAAAAAGACCTATTAGTCGCTATCATGACACTGAAGAAAATAAATGAAATTAGGCATTTGTTTTCAATTCTGAGCACTTCAAAACCTCCGCTTAGGAAGGCTCAAATACCAAAATACGGTCTTGACAACGATTTCATTGATCTAATATCCTAATTTTTGTTGAAATTTACCGAGGGTGCTCTAAAATTGCAATAATAAGCTAAGCAGATGTCAAAGCGCTATCGTTTCAGCTTAAGTAAATCGATTTTTAAGAAGAGTGGAAAGAATTTTAAAAGGAAACGACTTCTTCAGGCAGGTGGTAGCTTTTTCACACTTTTGCTGCCAATAATTGCAGGACTTGTAAACAGTTTTGTCTAGTGAGAATGTCAAAACCATATAAATTTATTCAAACATAACTCAATCTCTCACCCTTGGTGCACTTTGAGAACAATCGGTGTAAATTTATGGAGGATGTGACTGTCTAGGATTGTAAAAAACTTCTTGTACTTCAAGATGCGTTTTATCAAGATAAATCACACAAGTCCAACCGATAACAAACCACTGCTGCTGACTCCAAAAAAGAATCCTCTTCTCAGGTGTCTGCTGCTGCTGGAACAAATTAGTAGAAGGTGTAATGTGTTTTATTTTCAACTAAATTTGTAATTATGAGACCCCACAATTAGCGTGAAACAATACCGCTACTCTTAACCTATCTCTTGGACAGTGACGACATACAATCTGAGGGCGATGGGGCAGGGAGATACTCACCCAAGGCAATAGCTATAATCTACTTTGTTTTATTTATTACATTGTTAAAAATCGTAAATGAATATTATAATTTTACACTCGTATATAAAAATTTCTATATACATTAAATGAAAAAAAAATTCTTATTTACAATAGACAAATAATAAAAAAATTAAATGAACGTGCATCATCATCATAATTAAAATATTATCTTGAAGAAGAAGAAGATTTTAAATCAATTTTGGAAAATACTAGCACATCACTGATACCTTGACAAAAGCGAAGACGTATCAAGTCAACGTCCCCACCACCAACAGCCAGTACACAAAAGGGTAGTTGGCATTACGATACGTGTTTACTTTCAAAATGGCTGAAGTTCTGAAAGGTTTTTATGAAAATATTGGTGAGGCGGGGAGTTTAAGTTCCCCCACCACTCTTTCCAAAGTCACGGGTGTTCGCACTAAAAGTGTACGAGACTATCTACAAAATGAACCAAGTTACACTCTGCATAGAAATCATAGACTTCGTGCCAATCAATATCGAAAAACTAAAGCCTTTTACCCATTGCATATAATGCAAGCAGATCTCCTGACTCTAGATGAGCTTCAAAGACGTCACAATACACCGTTCAAGTACATTCTACTTGCAATCAGTTTTTTTAGTAGATATGCATATGCAATTCAATTGCGATCAAAGAGAGGTGTTGAAGTTGCTCAGGACATTGAAAGTATTCTCCAACAGGATACGTATAAAAAAATTCAAACGGATCGCGGTAGTGAATTTGTTAATCTTCATGTTGCAAAAGTACTAGAGAAATATAGTACGCTGCTGTATCATACTCATAGTCCTATAAAGGCTGCATTGGCAGAACGATTGATAAGAACTATTCGACTTTTAATTTCAAGATATTGTACATTGAAAAATACATCGGCTTTTATTCATGATCTAGATAAAATCATGTTGATTTATAATCAACGACCTCATCGATCATTGTCAAACTCTACACCAACGGAAGTTCATCATTCTGATCGTAATACAATTGACACCTTTCTTACACAGTAGTCCGATGAATGAAATGTCAAGAAGAAGAAGAAAAATAAAATAAAGGTTAGCGATACTTTTCGAATTAGTATAAAAACTCGTTTCTTTGAAAAGGAGAATTACTAACGGTCCATTGAACTTTTTAAAGTGACAGAAATCCTAAACACTAAACACATATATTATCGCCTGCGTGATACCAAAGATGAATAGATTCTTGGCGGCTTTGATGACTATGAGTTGCAAAATGTTAAAAATGCTATTGAAATCTACCAAATTGAAAAGATATTAAAGAGACATACTCTCAGGGGTTATAAACAGTTACTTGTTTGTTGGCTATGATAAAACTCTGATTTTGATTCTTGGATCGGTGTTGAAGATATTGACAATGCCCAATGATTTCTATGTAACATTCATGTCCAACGTTTCCGATCCTCTCTACAATAACTTGAATACGACAAGTGATTTTTGGAAAAACTCTCCCCCGCCATCAAATTTGATGATGCATATGAAGTGGCTCTTGTCGACTGTATTCTCAAAAATACCTATGACATCCTGAGAAAGGATCGTGTGTATGATATAAAAGTTATACCATTCGATTCGACTATGAACGGGTTGGGCTATGTCGACTATGAATGGGTTGAAGCACTTAAATCTAGTGACTATCCACATGTCAGATTGAAATATATTGAATATGATAATATGGGGGATTTGTGTCGTATAATCAATAGAAAAATCTCATATCGCCGGAATGGTACTTTTCATTTTAATTATTCATTGGAACATGATAGGATTTACATTAGCTCACCTGTTGACACTGAAACAATTATTCTCAATGATAATTTGAGAGATGTTCTTGGCTTTAAATAGAATATGATCCATGGTAAAAATGCTGGCGCCGTTTACGGGATGGATCAATTTATTTTTGCTTAATACGCACCTTGTTTTTCCTTGGAATCCTGAATTTTTATCACTGCATCTTTTTTGGAAACGTTGAAAGTAAGTAATTAAAATGTACCCCTCCTACGTTTTCTTGAACTAAAAACAACTCATGAAATTGTTCATTATTATCATATAAAGCATCGTCAGTATGTTTCTATAAACACTTCATATTTGAAAATCTGTCATATAACACTAAGAAGTGAATTGGGTGATTCTCTCGCAATAACAAAAACCTTAGCAATGATTACAAGTCATTTTTGACCCATTGTCAACGACGACGGTACAATAACCTAAAAAATGAACAATAGAAGAAGTCCATTTGTCTGTCCCGATATTGATTGTTATGTTGGTGCTTTGAGTCCACGTCATATAGGCAATGGATTGGACTACTACAAGGGGAATACTACACCGTCTAGCTATGGTCTTGGTAGCTGGTTTGCTAGGCTATTTCATTCTGCACTACCCCTTGCCCGAAAATATCTTTTACCTGCTGCATTAAATTTTGCTGCCTCCACACTACAGGACTGGGGGTCGGGCAAGAATTTCAAGGAGAGTGTTAAGTATAATATTAGATATTTAGCAAGAGCTGTTGGTGAGCAATTAAAATCTTGAAAAAATGGGCAGGGGGGATTGAAAAGAATGCCTTAGTGTCATTCACTCATCAGTCTCCACCCAGGCAGGAAGCAAAGGACATCAACAAGGACTTTGAGGAATAAAACAACGAAGGCTAATAAGAAGAAGAAAAAGAAAAAGATTGTTAGATCAAAGAAGGATTTCTTCTCTTAAGATGACTTATCTCCCCCACAAGGAATCATATACATCAATCAGTTCCTCATTGAATCTATTCAATGCTGAAAATGTTGATGTCAGTGTCAAGTATGGCTACTATGAACAATTTCATCCCCAACAACCTCTTTCGGAAAATATACACTTTCAAATATTTTCCAATGAAGACTATTTCATTGATTTGTCGTCAACATTTATTGATTTAAATGTTGTGGTGAAGAAAAAGTCAGATAATACAACTCCAAATGCCGGCGATGGTCTCTCCTATGAAAAATGTATTCTACACAACCTATTCAAACAAATTAATGTATTTATTAATGGAACATTGGTGAGCACTAGCAATAATTTATCAAACTATGCAAGCTACATACAATTTATGATGATGACGCCAAAGGCGTACAAAGAGATGAGAGGACAATCGTTGGGCTATGAATATCAAACAGGTGTCGATACTGACAGCGAGTTGACTACTGCAGTGACCCAAGAGTTTTTTCTGGTTGGAAAATTAAACCATTATATATTCAATATATCCCAATGGTTACCCCCAATGTCAAGATTGACATAAAGTTACAGATGGCCCCATAAAATTTCATTTTGAAAAAAACACTTCCTGCCGCACCCGATGCAAATTTCATTATCACATCGGCAATTCTCCACGTCCGAAAACAACAGGTTATGAGCTCTGTTGCATTGGCAGTGGAAAAGCTAAGAGCCAATGGCAACAACATTAAACTTCTTGTCCCCGATACAATCACCAATCAACGTCACACTGCCGCCGGTTCTCGTAGCTATAGCGATTCATCATTTATCAATAAAGAAATCCCATCAAAATTGGCTTTCGCCTTTCTTAAGAGTGGCAGTACCTTTGGATCCTGGACTGAATCCCCCCATGATTTTAATTTGTTCAGTCTATCTAGCTTCGTGGTCAAAGTGAATGGTATTCCACTGTACACTCTATCATTTGACCAAAAATCGTATAGAACTCTGTACGAGTTGACCATGCAATCCCTAGATCATGACTCTCAACTATTTGAAAATAGAATAACCAGTTCAATGTTTTAAAAAAACCATTGAGTCAATGTTTTGGACTTGTCAGGCACACAGGATATGAGTATAGTATGAACTGGGAATGAACGTTTAGAGTGTAAATTTGCTGATTCTCTGGCTGAGAGTACCACGCTAATATCACTGAGCCAATTTGAAACCTATTGGGAAATGCCAACCGATGGTAGTGTTCTACTAGACCTTGCACCATGAACACAAATCAAATAAACAGTGTATTTAGTATGGATCCAGACATGTACCAATAAAAGTCCTATTACATACCTTCGGACTTAACTGAAAAAATTCCAAGTTTTAAAAATAACCTAATCATTGTTAATAGCAGTCCATCGACTTTGAAGACCGGTCATTGGTTATGCATCTTTCAAACAGCGAAGAATATTGAATTTTGATCCTCTTGGCCTATCGTATAAATTCTACACGCCATACATCAGCAACTTTATTGAAAGCAATGGGAAAACCATTATTCAAAATCAACGAAGAGTACAGGATTTAACGACTATGACATGTGGCTTTCAGGCACTACTTTTTTTCATGTTCAGATGCCGTGGCTACACATACAAGCAGTTTCTCAAAATCTGCGTTGTCTTACCTCAATTGAATGACTTTCTTGTTGATAATTTAATTAAAATTGTATTTAATTTTTTTTTTATTGACCTTAGAATTAAAGTTAAAAAAGTTTTTTTTGAAATTGTTTTTTAATAAAAAAAAAATTTATATACATGATAAAATGACTTTTCTAATCTTTAGATTTCATCCACTACTAGGTATTTGTCGACAACAACTATTGCAGTTAGATTATCTGAATTCAAATTGTAATGATTCTGATGTAGTGCAATTTCAGAGTTACATTTTCTACTATAGAGTGTAACTTCAATCTTGTCATATCTCTTTGTATAGTCAATTATGCTCTTCTCATTCATTTTATAGAACTCGCATGTTTCAATGTTCGTATTTGAAGCAATTTCATAAACAGTGTCCTCAAGTGATGGATCACATTCTGTCACAGCCAAATAAAAATTAGTGGGCTTATAATCAAAACACCCATTGTCTTCAGAACAATGACGTAGAAACCATATTCTTTTGTTGTTCCTACAGTTGAATCGCTCACCCGGTTCCTCCTCCTAGAATAATCTAAAACCACGACGATACCAATCTCGTAGCAGTAAACTAAAATCACGGTTAGGATTCTTTCCAATCACAATAGTATATGTATTCTATCACTGCTTACATTTCTCATAATGACATTTTGAACTGAGTCAGCCTCTAGGATGAGAGTCACATACCCCTTCAAGACAGGAAGTATATCATCTAATTTTCAGAGCATATCCTCTATGCAATTTACATGGGTTGTATAATCTACACTTTTCATCATGCTCATCAATCATTGTGCAATTCTCACATGATGACCAGCTGCCCAGTGAGTACATACATAATGGACATGTATTGAACATTTCTTCTTTAGTTGAAGCTCTCACTGCCACAATGACTCTCACATAGAAAAAACAAAAATTTTGTGAGATAGAGAGAGAGAGAGAGAGGAGCAAATCATCATATTTCAAAAACTGTCTTGTGAAAAAAAAAGTCATTAATTTATAGGATATTTTTTAAAAGCATATCTAAAATATAATTTCTCCTTGTCGTGATCAATATATAAATAAATTTTTTAAATGCATTTGGACCACAATGTAGAAGTTTCATAAAATAGTCTAATGATGAAGAATCAGTTTTCATTATATCGAGAAGCATTCCTCGAGAAAATATCTTCCTTTGAATACACAACTCTAGAAAATCATCGTCTAGAACTAAATGTTTTTCCACAAGAACTAGATTCCTCATGATTCGATCTTTCTCGAATCTATCCATTTTTTAGAGTCCTAACTCTCTCACAACCAACTTCAGACTAACCAGAATTTTTTTCTACTCTAAAAAATATACGCTAGTCTACTATAGAAAGAAAACTCCATTGATTTAGAAACAGTTTTATTGAACATAATTTCAATAATAATAATCATTAATACATTTTATTCTCATCAATACATCTTGATAGGTTATATAATGCTGACTTAAGTCTATTTTTGTGGAGAATATTCAATTTACTAGTCAAATATGGTTTCTCCGCCTGCTTAAATTTGCTTAATGATATCACATATATAGCATACATAAAGTCCCATTCAAGGTATATTCTACAAACAGTAGATCTTTCTCAAGCCAAATTGGGTGTTCGTAAATCATTGCTGCTGTTGTCGACTCCATCATTAATCTTCAATAATGTAAATGCACCACTAATTTTTCTCTACTAAAATCCTCGCAAATAAACTATTCTCTTAGAATTCAATTCTCTTTCTAATATGAATCGTAAGGAAAATGATACCTTTTATTTAGATCCCAATCACCAATCCAGTTATACTCACTCTCTTTGAAAATAGCATAGGAAAGCCCCAAATGACATAGGAAGGAACGTAAAGGACCAGAATAGCATAGGAAGGCCCAGAATAGCATAGGAAAGCCCGTAAAGGACCAGAATATCATAGGAAGGAACATAAAGGACCAGAATAACATAGGAAGGAACATAAAAAACCAGAATAACATAGGAAGGAACGTAAAGGACCAGAATAGCATGGTAATTGCTATACCTCCGAGCAAATCCAGTGTATACAAGGCTCAGAAATGGAACCTTGATTGCTACTTTTGTTCTTGTGTTTACACATCGTAAGCTTAAGTGGGTGGCGTATAATAAACAAGTACCAGAATTTTTCACAGAGAGAGCCGGATTTCCCGGTATTATTTAAAAACAATCAGAAATTAAATTAAAAAAATAATAATTTTTCAACTGAAAGTAAGTTGCAACATTAAACCTTAAAACGAATAGAAATTACTACGTACATGAAAGGGGTTGCCTCCTCCGCAAGACCTCGCTCTTTACACTAACGTTTTTCTTATAGAATTTGTAGCAGGTCTGCATTCAAAATGTGTTAGGTACAATTATTCTGCATATTATGAAGTAAGAATTGTTTTCTCACTTCAAACTGTCCAAATGCTGTCCCCCCCCTTATGTACAAATTTAAAGACCAAATTTCTGAGTTTTACGCAGCATAAACTTGAAGGAATGGCATATAATACACAAGTAACAAATTCCCTTTCCCCTTACGACGAAAACAAAATTCAAATGAAATTCTTAAATTTGGAAAGCCTTATTTTCTACGGGGTGGGGTATTTTCCGGTAGGGGGATACTTTCCGCAGGGGAGGGGTAATCTCTTCGGCCAGTGTTAAATACTACCATAAATTGCTATTTGTATAGGGGAACATAGCTCCAATCCCCAGGGGGATGGGACACAAAAGCGCATTTTGGGCCACAATATATCAATTTCATAGGAGGTGTAGTGGTCTTTTGAGGCAGTCACAGGGGGATTCCTCTACATTTAATCTAACAAAAATTTAAAAATAGTATTAACGAAAGGGATGAAACAGTCCACCTACAAAGATTTTAGGAACATTTTTAATGTTGGGATGGAAAACACAGTAGTTAAGTTTCATCTATAATCTTGAATATCCTAGAAACATAATCACTAATATCCAGTATAGTATCCAGAAACATATTATAAATCCATGTAATAAAAGTCGTTCTTAGACCTGTTCTGGACTAAACACGAATTTAAGCATAATCCAGTCCGAGTGTTAAACATATTGAGTAAGCCCTGCCGTGATTACAGAAAGAACTGCACCAATAAGGGAAACGACATAAACAAACTTATAAGCTTATAAACAAATTGAGAGGCTAAAAGTCGAAGAGTGGGCCGTAGCAGATACATTAGCCAATAGGAGTGGCATTGATAAATTGACGCTTAGTCTAAAAGACTAAGCGTCAATCTATAAATTTATTTTGTTACTATAAATTTATGTAGTATAAATACTATAAATTTCTATAGCATAGATTTATTTTACTACTATAAATTCATTTAGAAAAAACTGTTTAAAATGCAAGTAGAATATTTTATTAATATTTTGTATAAAACTTGGATTTTCACAATTACACTAAAATGACGATATAACAAAGAATTTTTTTTCCCAAATATTATTCAGAATGGACTATCAACTAATTGGCAGCAATTTTTCGAAAATAAGATGTCCCTGTTAACATTTTGCTAGCAACCTAACGCGTCTTCAATTCCATGTTCATTTGAAGATACCTCTACACATATTCAAAATTTTGCGATTTAGTTTTGTTGATAATATTTACGCAAAGACCGAAGAATAATAAATGTATATGATAGTGCTATATTAAGCCTTCTCTATTCGTCCTTACTTACAGTAGGAGCCCATTTACACAAGGATCAGAGCTGGATGGAACTCATATATAAAAGAGAACCTGAGGTTTCAGGCTGGATTTGTTTAAAGAAAGCAGATTTTCCTTCCATCCTCCCTTCATCAATCTCTTGTTGAAATTAATGTCGAGCTCTAGTACGAGTCGGCCTCAGAGTGGGAAGAAGGGGCGCGTTTCCACCATTTTGGCGCTTTTTTTAGGCGATTCGAATCTTCTCATTTTTTGGGAGAGAAAATCGTTCATTCGGCGCATTTTCGCTAAAAAAATGAAGTTTTCGTTCCATTTTCACTTTTCGATGACAACCTTTAGACCAAGCAGCTGGCAACAGTTCTCAACCTTTAGACCAGAGCAGATCTGTATGGAAATATTTATCTATTATTAGTTACCCCATAAGGCCCCTCATGGGAGCCCTATCCCTTCGAACCCAGATGACTGCACCTTTTTTTAAGCAACAGGATATTTCATAGAGTTTCTTCAAGACGCATGTATTATTGACTATTGATTTATTATGTACACCCGGTTGTTACGTAATAATTTAGGGGGTGATTTTATTTGAGAGATATTTTTTTTCTTCATGATTTTTTTTTCTTCCAGATGTTTTTTTCTTCAAGACATTTTATTCATACTTTAGAGGGGATTTTTTCTTTGTGACTTTTTTTTCAATTTTTCTTCTTCAAGATATTTTCTTCGAGATTGTTTCCCTCGAGATGTTATTGTTTTCTCTTCAAGGCATTTTTTTTTTCTTCGAGATGTTTCCTCAATATATTCTCCAAGCCGTCTACGCGAGAGGTGTTTAGATTCAGGGATCCCTTATAATCCATCATCAAATTTTTCCGTTCGGTGTAGGAATTGAACGTAAGACCAGTGACTCCCAGAGACCATATAAACCAGGTTTTAACAATAGCTGATTTGTTAATTCTGAAATAGATGCATTGTGAAGTTCCTTTTCAATGTCACTGTTTGTTTGGTTTTTAAATTACTATTATTATTATTCGGGCTTCTTCTTCAGAAAGCCTAACATACTTTTCACAGTTTTTATAGACACCATAACTATTTTGGTTAATATTTGGGTCAGTTTTCTTACAGGTAGCAAGATCACAATTTTAATTTTTCAGTGCGGTGATCCTATTGGGAAATGGCATAAAATTCTATTTGTAAGACCAGACACCGTGCGCGCAATTTAATTACAAAGAGGTCTTACATTTCTAAAAGGAAGTGCGGGAGGGGGGAGACAAGGAAAAGACCTACAGAAACGTAAGAATCAATAAATCATACGGCAAGAAATAACTTGTAGGATAGATACTGAGAAGGGGCCCTGTGAGGTTGCTTAAACTTTACCTATGTCCCAGAGCTCAGCTTATTGATGCTTAGTCTAAAAGAGGGCTTTAATTCCAAAATTTTTTCTAAAAGAAACGTTTTGAAATGCAAGTACAATTATATTATTAATATTATATATAAAACATGGATTTTCACAATTCAACTAAACTTACGATATAGATTGCATTTTTCCCCATACATTATTCAGAATGGACAATCAAAATAATTGGCATCCATTTTCCAAAAATAAGATGTCCCTTCGAACATTCTAACTAAGATTGGTAAAAAAAGACCTTGACAGATTGATAAACACAAAGAATCAATATGGTGACAAAATAACACCGAACAACTCTAAATAATTCAGTTTTTCCGGGAGGTAAAATTATTTAGCTTCATCTTACTGTTATTTATTCGGGATCAGTGACCTTTTTTTAGTCAGGAATAATTTAAACCAGTCTCATTTAGAATTTTGTAATAGAGGTAGTATAGGTATTTCAGGTCTGATGACACCCATAAGGACTACATCTTTCTTCCACTGGTTCGACGGTGCAAGAAGAAGATTTAACGGCGCATCCCTCTTTCGGTGACCAGGTGCCGCAATTCTATGCAAGTTCCTGTCCTTCTAAGATTCCCATCCTTGGCAAGAGTACTGGCTGTTTCAATTACTTTGAGTGTGATTGGCATAATTGGTAAATCCACAAGGGGAGCTCCTAGCTCCTCGCAAGTGTTTTCAGTTAGCAAAATTCCCATCCAGGGAAGATTTGACATATCCAGGCAAGATTTGGCATGTCCAGGCAAGATTTAACATGTCCAGGCAAGATTTGGCATGTCCAGGCAAGAGTCCTGGGTGTTTCAATTACTTGGAATGTGGTCGAGATAATAGAGAAATTAACCAGTGAGGCTACTAGCCCTTCACACCCGTTTCGAGACAAAATTCCCCATGTCTAGACGCGTTCCCAGGTGGTACAAACCATATCGTTTTCCCCCCATTTACATGTCCAAACATATCTCCCCAGGTGGAAGAGTCCCCCCTCGATGATTTTCTATTAAAATCCATAGAAGACTTTTCCTTCAAAGATCACTATGTGTTCTGGGTAAGCTACAAATAGGCAGGATAAGGACATCTCATCAGTCTCACAACCCGTTGAAGACGCAACAAATATCCGAAAAATGGATAATTCCTACAATGAAACAAGTCATTTTCTGTATTGAAACTTTTCCCTGTCACCGGCTTTCTGCTAGCTGAGACCTATTCCCCCTCACCCCTCCCCCCCCAAAAAAAAAATAAAAAACCCTCCACTAAGGTTTTTTATACTCATTTTAATGCATAAACTATCTTCTTTTCACTGTGTAAAAAATTATCCCCCCTCCAATCGTTATCATACAATCCATTCAATAGAGCTAATTCGCTATTGAGTGATAGATCGTATGAAAACAAAAGAAATGTAAAGAAAGTGGAGAAAGCATTAAAATATGAACAAAGGAGGTGTGAAGTGGAGGCCATGGATAAAATTGCCGAGGATCTGGAAGATGCTGCTAGACGGCATAATAGTAAAATATTGTACTGGTACGTTAATAAATTGAGAGGGAGTAGTCAATCCGGACTTAGCCCAGTTGAAGATAGGAATGGGGGCGCAATTAGCGATAAGGAAAAAACTAAGGAGAGATAGGCCAAACATTTTGAAATTTTGCTTAACCCAGATAGAGTTGCAGGAAAAAATATAGAGGAAAAAGAAAAAGTTTGTGATACCTTGGATGTGGAAGAAGATTTTTTTTTGTGAGGAGGAATTAGCAACAGTACTAAAAGGATAAAAGAATAATAAGGCTCCAGGTGCTGATAGGGTAGTAAATGAGTTTCTTAAATATGGTGGCTCTGAGGTTAGAAATAAGTTACTGAAGATTATGAATATGGTTTTTGAAAAAGGGGAAGTACCTAACGATTTTAGGAAAACCTTAAAAACTTAATTAAGCCACTTTATAAGCAAGGTGATAAAAGTGAGTGCAGTAGTTATCCAGGCATTAGTCTGGTCTCTGTAGGTAGTAAATTACTTAGTAATATGATACTTTTTAGACTGAGAGATGCCGTAAACAAAGTTTTAATAGGATAACTGTGCGGTTTTAGAAAAGGTAGAGGATATGTCGACCAAATTTTCACTCTTAGGCTAATAATTGAGAAGTGCCTGAGTTTTCAAACACCTTTGGTCTTCAGTTTTATAGATTATGAGCAAGCGTTCAATTCTGTTGATAGAAGAGCTTTAGTAAAGGTTTTATCCTTGTATGGTATAAGAGACAAATACATTGAAGTGATTAATGCTATGTACGTGAATAACACTGCTGCGGTTAAGGTAAGAAATGAGGTTAGCAGCTGGTTTTGTATTAAATCAGGAGTTAAGCAGGGTTGTGTTCTTTCGCCCTTTGTATGGATTATTTTGATGGACTTTTTTTAAAGAGCACAGGAAAGGCAATGGGAGACCATGGAATCAAATGGAGAGGAAAAAGTCTCCTGGACTTGGATTATGCTGATGATTTAAGTATCCTAGATAAAAGTTTGAGCAAAATGAATGAAGTTTAAGAGGTTTTGGGAGTTCAGGGTACTAGAGTTGGTTTGAAAATTAATGTTAGGAAGACTAAGTCACTAAGGCTAGGAATAAGTGAAGATGAAAAGGTGACGTTGGACAATGGAAAGATTGATCAGGTGGGCAGCATCACTTACCTTGGTAGTATTATTATTAAAGATAGTTGGAGCACTGAAGATGATAAATATAGAATAGCCAAGGCTCACGGTGTTCACAGTTAAAAAAAAGTCTGGAAGAATAGGAAGATAAGTCTGCAAACCAAGATTAAAATATTAGAAGCTACAGTGATGTTAGTGGCCAAATATGGCTCTGAAGCATGGACGCTCGGAAAAGCAGGTGAAGATTTGCTAGATGTTTTCCAGAGAAATTGCTGAAGGATTGTTCTTGGTACCCGGCTGACTGACTGTATTTCAAACAATAGATTATACGAAAAATGTGGTTCAATACCGCTCTCTAGGTCTATAATGAAAGAAAGGTTCGAGGTGGCTAGGGAACATTGTGCAGATGAAAGATGACAGATAGCCGAAAATTGTCCTTTTTGGCCAACCATCTAGGGCTAAACGGAAAGCAGGTCGTCCCCGTCTGGGGTGAGAGGACGTCATAAAGAGAGATTTAAAGGAAATGGAAACTTCGTGGGCGAGTGTAAAAAGGGAGGCTTTGAGTAGATTTGGGTGGAGGAGGAGCGTGCATAGCTGTGTTGGCCTCAGTTGGCTTGGTGCCGCGGTGAGTTGTTAGTAGTAGTAGTAGTAATTCGCTATTACTCAAAATAGTGTCTTTTTGCCATTATGCGTTAAAATCTTGGCATTCATCAAAATCTTTTGCACACACTTTGTAGTCTAAGCAAAAACATATGTGAATATGCAAAGGGGAGCTTTGTAAACAACCTCATAAAGAAGCGTTTTTCGTCAAATATAGCAAATAAAGCATTACATAAGACCAAGTTGTCTGAACGATGTTCTATTTTCTGAAAAATTAATGCATAATAGAACCACTTTAGACTTGGAAATTGCGTAAAAGGCAGGGGCTCTAACAGGGACATACGGTGCGCAAAAAACCGTTATTTCCATTCTAAGTAATGAAAACAAGTTTCCTATCAGAAGTAGCAAATTTTTCTAAACACTTTCAAATTTTCTCTTCGAGGTAACAAGTTTTTCCTTAATAATAACAAAGTTTTCCTTAACACTATCAAATACCTCTTTGAAGTAACAGGTTGTTTCCTAATAGTAACAAATTTTTCTAATAGCACCAAGTTTTCAGTCAAAGATAACAAATTTCTCTTATAAGTAACAATTTTTCGTCAGTCATAACAAGTTATCGGTTTGAAGTAGCAAGTTCTCTGTCAAAGATACAAAATTTTCTTAGAAGTAATAATTTTTATTGTTTACGATAACAAGTTCTCTGTCAGAAGTAGCAAGTTGTCCTTAACAATAACAAATTTTCTCTTCGAAGTAACAAGGTTTTCCTCAATGCTAAAAAAATTTTATTAACACTATCACTCTTAGAAGTAACAATTTTTTGTCATTGATAACAAGTTTTCTGTTAGAACTAGCAAGTTTTCCATCAAAGATACAAATTTTTCTTAGAATTAACAATTTTCTCGTTTATGATAACAAGTTTTCTGTCAGATGTAGCAAGTTTTCCCTTAACAATAACAACTTTTTTCATCGAAGTACCAACTTTACTTAGTACTAACAAACTTTTACTGAAAACTCTTAAATTTCTCCAAGAAGTAACAGGTTTTTTCTTAACAGTAACAAATGTTTTCTAGTAGCACCAAGTTTTCCAACAAAGATAAAAAAAATTTCTTAGAAGCAACAATTTTTCGTCAGTGATAACAAGCTATCGTCTAGAAGTAGCAGGTTTTCCGTCAAAAATACCATATTTTTCCTAGAAGTAACAATTTTTTAGTATATAATAACACGTTTTCTGTCCGAAGTAACAAGTTTCCCTTAACACTAAAAAAGGTTTCTCTTCGAAGTAACAAATTTTTCCTTAATACTAACAAAATTTTACTTAAAAGTTTCAAATTTCTTTTAGAAGTAAAAGGTTTTTCTTAACAGTAACATTTTTTTTTAATAACAACAAGTTTTCCGTTAATGATGACAATTTTCTCTTAGAACTAACAATTTTTTTTAGAAGTGATAACAATTTTTACGTTAGAAGCAGCAAGTTTTTTGTCACGGATACCAAATTTTTCTTAGAAGTAACAATTTTATGGTTATGATAACAAGTTTTCTGTCAGAAGTATTAAGTTTTTCTTAACACTAACAAATTTTTCTTTGAAGTGAAAACTTTTTCCTTAATACTAACAAACTTTCACTTAACTCTATTAAATTTTTCTTGGAAACAACAACTTTTTCTTAATAGTAACGAAGTCTTTTCTAATAGCACCAAGTTTTTCTTAACTCTAGCAAATTTTCTCTTCGAAGTAACAACTTTTTCTTTGATACTAACAAACATTTAATTAAAACTATCAAATTTATCTTTGAAGTAACAGGTTTTTTCTTAACAGTAAAAAAATTTTTCTAATAGCACCAAGTTTTCCTTCCAAGATAAGAAATTTATCTATGTAGTAACAATTTTAATGTTTGTGATAACAGTTTCTCTATCAGAAGTAGCAAGTTTTTCTTAAGACTAACAAGTTTTCTCTTTGAGATAACAACTCTTTTCCTTAATAATAATTAAGTTTTACTTAAAAATATCAAATTTCTTCTAGAAGTAACAGATTTCTCTTAATACTAACAAATTTTCTGTTAGAACTAACAAGTGTTCCATCAAATATAA
Organism: Artemia sp. Qi Xiang Cuo; assembly: GCF_049724085.1. Lineage (NCBI taxonomy): Eukaryota > Metazoa > Arthropoda > Branchiopoda > Anostraca > Artemiidae > Artemia > Artemia sp. Qi Xiang Cuo. The sequence continues at coordinate 1,984,091 of NC_142806.1, read as the reverse complement.
CAAATTTTTCTTAGAAGCAACATTTTTTTTGATGATAACAAGTTTTCTGTCAGAAGTATCAATTTACCTTTAACACTAACGAATTTTCTCTCCGATGTAACAACGTTTTCCTTAATACTAACAAAGTTTTACTTAACACTGCCGAATTTCTCGTAGAAGTAACAGATTTTTTCTTAACAATTCAATTCAATTTTTTTATTTCCTCTGAATACGAAGAGCATAAATAAAAAAAAATAACCGCTAATCAACAGGCCATAAAATTCTTTTAAACTATATAACAACAAGTACGCAAAGGCCTTCAGTCAAACTTACCACACAAATTAACACTTCATTCCATAAATAATAAATTAACACTTAAAATTAACACTTCACAAATTAACACTTCATTCAATAGTTAAAAAAAATTAATTAAGCTTCATGCGCAGCTTTATATAAATTATGAGAAAATAGAGTTAATTTGGATAAAAATTTCTTTTGCTTTTTCTCCAAAACATCAACAGGATTTTTTATTTTATATGTATTCATTAAAAAAGTATTTGGTTCAGATTTAGAAAAGCGGCAAAGGAACTTAGCAAAATTAAAAAGTGTAGTTTTTACATGCGCAATATTACTAATTCTAAAAAACTGGAGAAGCGATAAAAAAATTAAAATCTGAGGCAAAGCGACTGTATTATATACCCGAGCCAATGATTTCCAAGAAAGAAGATCGCGAAGACAAATTACAGCCCGAAACCAGACGCTATTCTACTTTTAACTACTTTAGAAATAGAAGCACGGCATAGAGCTGAAGTTGGTCCATAAGGCACACCAAGATATAAAAAAGATTCCAAAGGTTTTAAAATACTATCATAAATACGAACAGAAATTTCTGAATTAACGAGATCATTAGCTTTAGGACCAAGAATTAAAAACTGACACTGTATAGGGCGAAAACGAAGTCCATGCTCACTAAAAACCTTTGCTAAAAAATCTACATTTTGTTGAAGTGACTGAAGTGATCGACTCAAAACGAGTAAGTCATCTGCGTAAGCAATCCACGATAGTACACAACCTTTACCATAAATAAAAGTCAACTGAATTTGATCAAATAGCCCCGAAACAGTACCATTGGAAATCGAAGGAGAAATAATGCTTCCTTGCCTCAACCCCCTACATAACTTAACATTATAATCACTAAGCTGATTTTTCCACTTAATACGAATACGAGAGGAGCCATACCACTTTTTTAAAACTAAAATTATTGGTAGTGGGACATTATTCTTCAGAAGAGCAGTCATAGCCCAAGAATGTATAATTGAATCAAACACCACTGCAAAATCTAACGCAAGTGTATAAACTCTATCCCATTGCTTACAAAAGGATATTATTCTTGAAAGGAGGGTATGAGCAACATCCATGCTTAGACCCTTGCGGAACCCAATTTGATTCAGGCCTTGGTTACAAGACTCCAGATACTTTAATAAAACTAACTCAAAAACTTTGCTAATTTGGCACGAAACAGTAATCGGCCTGTAATCAGAACATCGATTCGTATTCCCTCCTTTTTCTGAAAGGTTTGAAGTGGTAGCACGAGAAAAGCAAGTTGGAAGAACTCCAGAAGAAAAAATAGTAGTAAAAAGAGTAGCGAGGAGAAGGACTGCTTTTGGGGATGCCCATTTTATATGGTTTGAATGTATACCATCATGATCAAAAGAACGCTTACTTTTTAGAGCTTTAATTGCTGCCGTTACATTTTCAACAGAAACAGATATTTTACTATTTAGGCGGGGCTTTGAAATTTCGTCCAATAATAAAGAGTCAAGCCGTGATTCAACTGCCGCATCACCAGATGAAAAAACATGATTATAATGAGTTATCCAATCAACTAGTTTTAGAGAACTATTAGAATCTGGTGAACAATTATTATTATGACGTCTAGAATTAACCAAACTCCAAAGCTCATTCTTATCACTAATAATTCTTGAACCAATTTAATCTTTTATAATTTCATTATACAAACGCAACTCAGCCCAAAAACCGCGTTTAGTTAATTTCATACCATCATAAAATGGTCCAGATCGTGGTTTTCCCACGCAATTCCAAAGGTAACAAGCTTGAGATGCATTCTTTTGGCTTTGCTTTAAAATCAGGTTAAGGTTCCAACCGAAAACATGAGATCCACGACGGAAAACAATCAGTCGTAATTGCTTTATTAGCCCCGAATTTTAAACTATGAACAATGTCAAGGTAAAATAGATCAATATCAATTTGATCAACATCCTTAGAATAATTTACAATTATTTTAGCAAAAAGAGCATCTGATTCTTCATGATATTTGCTCATTTTTTTCCCGATCCCAGATCATTTTATTTACAATTTGACTAGAATGATGGATAATTTTAGAAGATGGAATTTGAATATTTAAATGAAAAGAAAGGTAAAATCGGTCACTAATAGGCATATCCAATCCAACATGAACAGGCTGTGGCAATAACGCTGCATTTGAAACAAGCACGTGGTCTAGATTACAGCAACAACCAGAATTATGGACATACGTAAAATCCGCATCTTTTGAAACTATAGGTAAAAACCGAAAACAAAGATAAAAGGGCGGAGGAACGGACATCAGAGATAGCAATTATGCAGTTAAAATCCCCGCAAATAAGCCACTGGAAATCTGATGGAAGTTTCGCCACAACTCGCGAATTCTAAACATGCAAATGTGAAATAAAAAGCCTAATCAATAGTATGATAATTTGTTGGTAAATAGCACGAGAAAACAATAATCCCTGGGATTCGAACAGCAACAAAATAACGATTAACGGCAAACACTGAAACTGGAATATTCTCTCGAATAAAAATGCAAACACCTCCAGATGGGCGTCCACCTGTAGGTGTAGCTGAAAATATAAAACACTTATCTGCTGCGACAGGCTCGAAAGAAGACTAGTAGAGGGGTCCAGAATGTGATGCTCTTGCAGACACAAAATATCCAGATCGCACAGCAAAGACTGCAATACATGTTGTTTATCACAGAATCCATTCAGATTCAGAGATATAATCTTTGCAGCAATCATTTTTTATTCCTTGCAACTTTTTCTGTTAACCGTTTGCAGCAAAAGCTAAATCCATTATGCTCATGAGATTCAAATGGAAGCAACAAGGTTCATTCTGGAAAGGGTTGTTCCTAGAATGAGAGTGTCCACTACCAAGACACTTGAGACAACATTTCACGCTAGAACAGCCCGACCATATATGCTTTAGCGACCCGCATTTGTAGCACATTCGCGGAAAAAACTTATCATCAGTAAGCCGGAAATGTTCGTAGCCAATGTGAATCCCATGACACAAATAATGAGACTTAGTCGTCACCAAACAGAAGTATACACGATATGATTTCGAAACACCGATGCGCTGTATCTCTTCGATACCTTGGTTAGAAGCACGCACACTCTCTGGATTGATCGGGAAGTCCACTCGTGATAATAAACCGACAGTTCTCGATTTGCGAACCTCAGTTTTACCGACCTTTTCATTCAAACGGGCTTTAAATTTATCGGCATTTTGTTCTTTGGTATGAATGACCCATTTCAATTGCTGGGATCCTGATTCCTTAGAAAGTGAAATCCGCACTATACCATCAGCTCCATCCAACGATTTCAGAAAAGCTTCACGGTTTAAGGGATCATCACAATCTTGTGGTGGTGAATCTACTACAAGACCCACTGTTTCTGACTCGTTATTCAGCGGAGGCCAGGATTTATCATTGAGTTTTTTTTATTTATACAGCTCAAAACCTCGCTCTGTACTCCGTCACAACACTCTTTCACCAAAGCAGGAGTCTCTGCTACCTTACTTGTGACGTAATCAAGTTTATCAATTATGCTAAAAAGATGCCGGTCCCAGGTTTGAATGGCACGGCTAAAGTGAGCATTTTGATCCGTATTTATCGTAGTTATCGCATCACTTGCAGTCATAACGAATTTCAGATTTGGCAAGTGAGGGGTTGCATTCTCAGAAATAAGGATGTCTAAAACATCCTTTGACAGGCTTTGCTTAGCAGAGGGGCTTCGAAGTGCAAGGAGTTTATGCTTGGGATTCACTAGAGATGTTATGAGGCTTCTAGCTTGATCATAGATGATCAGTAGAATAGAAGTTTGCACACGCAGATATGCAGGAGGCGGACGAAATTCCTGACTGTAGACAGTGCCGGGAAAAGCTTAAAACTGGTGAATAAAAAAGAGTCTCTGAAGGAGGCGGGATCTGCGGGGAATCAGGTTTATCAGCAAATTACTCGCAGCAGTCAGAGCATTGATATATTATAATACTGTCTTTCTCAATGCTCTGAAGAATTTCACAGTGGTTATGGCCGAGGCGACCACAGCCCCCAGCAGATGTGTTGCAAATAACTGTTCCTCTGGTTACGAGACTGAGGCTCTCTTTGCAAACTTTGCATCCTGTCTTGTACAACTTTTCAGAAGTCACGGCAGCCATTTATAAATTAATAATAATAAAATATAAATATTAACTTGGCACTATGTGCTAAGGAAATTTAAGGGGGCTACCCTAAACCACTACCCCGCCTTCGCCTGAGTGAAACTATTACGAGATAAAATCTCTGCTTACGAAAGGTATTCTCCTCGGTGGTCTTATATCCAAAAAAAAAACAATTCATAAACGCTCACAATCTATCACCGCGGATCGCGCCTAAATTCATTTCATTTCACATAGCATCCTCCTTCGCGCTATTTAATTTACTGTAATTTATTTCAAACTTAATCCTTATTCCAAACTAAGTCACTGAATTAAATTCAAGCTCAAGCAGTGAATTAATGAATATCAAGAATCTAGGTTAAGTTTAGGTCAATTCACTGAAATTCCACTGTTATTTATTTCAAACTAAGTCACTGAATTAAATTTATGTTCAAGCAGTGAATTAATGAACATCAAGAAACTAGGTCAAGTTCAAAGCAAGTGAATTAATACTGGTTGAGAGCAAGTTTTTCTTAGAAGTAACAATTTTTTCGTTTATGATAATAAGTTTTCTGGCAGAAGTAGCAAGTTTTACTTAACACTAACAAATTTTCTTTTCTAAGTAATAGCTTTTTTCTTAATACTAGCAAAGTTTTACTTAACACTATCAAATTTCTCTTAGACGTAGCAAGTTTTCCTTAACACTAATAATTTTCTCTTCGAAGTAACAACTTTTTCATTAATACTAACAAAGTTTTTACTTTGCACTATGAAATTTCTCTACGTTTAAGTTAGTATCATTTAACTTAGGTTAACATGAGCGCACATTAGTGAAAATTTTGTTAAAAAATTTGACAGCGTTAAGCAAAACTTTGCTAGTATTAAGATAAAAGTTGTTACTTAGAAAAAAAAAATTGTTAGTCTTAAGGAAAACTTGCTACTTCTGCCAGAAAACTTGTTATAATAAACGAAAAAATTGTTACTTTTAAGAAAAATTTAGTACCTTTGAAAAAAAAAACTTGCTACATCTAACTGCTAACTTGTGATCACTAAAAAAAATTGTTAATTCTGAAAGAAATGTGTGATCTTTGATGGAAAACTTGTTGGTATTAGAAAAAATTTATTATTGTTAATAAAAAATCTGTTACTTCTAAGATAAATTTCATGGTGTTAAGAAAATATTGTTAGTATTAAGGAAAAAGTTGTTACTTCGAAGAGAAAATTTGTTAGTGTTTGTGTTATTCTTACACCGAACGAAAAACTTTGATGACGGATTATAAGGGTTTCCTGCATCTAAACATGTCTCACGTAAAAAGCTTAGAGAGTATGTTGAGGAAACATCTCGAAGAGAAAAAACGTCTTGAAGAAAATACAATAACATCTTGAGGGAAACAATCTCGAAGAAAATGTCTTGAAGAAAAAAAATAAAAAAAAAAAAATTTCACAAAGAAAAAATCCCCCTAAAGTATGAAAAAAATGTCTTGAAGAAAAAAAACATCTGGAAGAAAAAAACATCATGAAGAAAAAAAAATTTCTCAAATAAAATCACCCCCTAAAGTATTGCGTAACAACCAGGTGTACATAATAAATCAATAATCAACGATACGTGCGTCTTGAAGAAACTTTTTAAAAAAAGGTGCATGAACCAGGGTTCGAAGGGATAGGGCTCCCATGAGGGGCCCTATGGGGTAACAGCTTGGTCTAAAGGTGGTCATCTAAAAGTGAAAATGGACCAAAAACTCCATTTTTGTAGCGAAAATGCACCGAATGAACGATTTTCTCTCCCGAAAAATGAGCAGATTCGAATCGCCCTAAAAAAGCGCCAAACTGGTGGAAACACGCCCCATCTTCCCACTCTGAGGCCGAGTTGTACTAGAGCTCTACATTAAGTTCAACAAGAGATTGATGAAGGGAGAATGGAAGAAAAATGTGCTTCCTTTAAACAAATCCAGCCTGAAACCTCACGCTCGCGTTTAAGTATGAGTTCCATCCAGCTCTGATCCTTAATAGGAACCTATCAAAAGGTCCAAGACGAACACATGTGCTGCCATCTATAATTGATTCTAACGCTGACAGGATATAATTTATTCATGGATTATTGATCCACGAAGGGGAGAGAATTTCTGAGAAATTGATTTGCATAATCGAGGGGAACTAGATTACTGAGAAATTGATTTGCATAATCGGTGGGGAATTCTATCATGAGGGGATTTCAATTTTAAATATGGCTTCACTGGTCTTTAGGCTTTGCAATAAATTCAGGAATTAATATTCTTTCGAAGTCTTAATAATGCAACTTGATTCTTGATTCATCTCTCGGATAACATAGATTTAAGATGTTTCTAAGTGCAACAGATAAGGAGGGGAATACATATGACTTCACTTAGGGGAAAAGATGAAGCATTTAGTTTGCAGTGTATATGCGATATGTAATTTAAAATTCTTTAGGTCTGAGAGATAAATTAATATTCTATCGAAACCTTAATAGTGTAGCTAGAAACACCTTCGAGATCAAGACAGATTGAATATATTTTACGCGGGAAATGGTTTCCTGGGAATTTCAAATGTGACAGCGCAGGGATGCCGAAACAAAGGAACACGCAGAAATTACTTTTAGGGGATTATTTGGGCGAAACAGTTTGAGACATTTTAGAAGATGATTTGGGCGAAACAGTTTGAGACATTTTAGAAGATGATTTGGGGTGAAAATCTGTGGTTGTTATAATACACAAGTTCCATTTGAACAGTATTGTAAGGTTCTCTACCCCAACCCCAAAGGGCCCCTCCCCCGGGGTCTCCTACCCCCGGGCCCCCAAAGTTTCCCTCCTCCTAGCCCCCCCCCCCCGTGCCCCCTACCCCAGGCCCCCTCCCCCAGGGGGCTAAAGGGCCCCTCCCTTCGGGTCCTCCAAAGGGCCCCCAGGCCCCCGAAGAGCCCCCCCAGTTTAGAGTTTAGAGTTTTAGCTTAGAGTCTTAGCTTAGAGTTTTAGTTAGAGTTTTAGCTTAGAGTCTAAGCTTAGAGTTTTAGTTAGATTTATAGTTCAGTTTAATTTTAGTTAAGAGCTTTAGTTTAGAATTTAGAGTTTTAGTTTAGAGTTTGGTATTAGCTTACAGTTTTATTTCGAGTTTAGAGTTTTAGTTTAGAGTCTTAGCTTAGAGTTTTAGTTCTATTTATAGTTTAGTTTAGTTTTAGTTGAGAATTTAGAGTTTTAGTTTAGAGTCTTAGCTTAGAGTTTTTGTTAGAGTTATAGTTTAGTTTAGTTTCAGTTAAGAGTTCTAGTTTAGATCTCTAGTTTAGTTTTAGTAAAGAATTTTAGTTTCAATCAATCAATCAATTTATTGATACTTAAAAACAAAACAATTACAAACTTAAAGTTTATACACGCCCAAGAAGTTCAGCTTGTAAAGGGCCAACAAAACAAATAAGACACTATTATAAAGCACATAAAAAAATGGATCAAGAGACATTAATGAAAATAGGAGAATTAACAGGAAACTTCACAAATAACGGGAAAAAAATATATAAACGAAAAAGAGATTGAAAATTAGGATTAAATATAAAAAAAATCAGAATAATATATTGAATGAAAAGAAGACATATAAATTTGGACGGAATGCAAAAAAAGGAGAAAAAAGGGGGAAATACTATACTGAAAATACCCAGTGAGAAACTGCCTTTGCAGAAAGAGATAGAGGGACACCAGGAGGGATGGAGTTCCATAGTAAAATAGATTGATAAACGGGAGACCTCTGACCTGCTGTCGATGATCGCTTAGGTAGAATAAACCTGCGATAAGAGCTACGTAAAAAAGAAGAGTACCTACCTGAGCCTGACAGAAAGAAAAACTGCTGCAGAGATGGTGGAAGTGTACCTAGAAAAGCAGAATGTGCTAAATAAAGGTAACTTTTACCCATAAGACGATCCAGCGGAGCTACTCCAGTATCATTATAAAGTTCAGAGGAAGGGTAAAAACGAGGTAGAAGAAAAGTAGCCTTCACTGCCCTATTTTGGGCTCTTTGAAGTGAGCAGATAAGAGATTTATTAGTACTACCCCAGATAGAACAGCAATAAGAAAGGTAAGGAAAAATAACAGCATAATAAAGAGAAAGTATAACAAGTGGGGGAAGAAATGAGTTAACCCTGTATAACATTGAAGATTGGCGGAGGACAAGGGACGGGTATGAGTAATATGGGGTTTAGAAGAAAGAAAACAGTCAAGATATACACCTAGAAATTTCACTATAGTAGCTTATGGTATAATATCATTCCCAAAAGTCAGGATGGTTATCATTCCCATAAGTTAGAGTTTGGTTTAGAGTTATAGTTTAGTTTTAGTTAAGAGTTTAGAGTTTTAGCTTAGAGTTTTAGCCTAGAGTTTTAGTTTGAGTTATAGTTTAGTTTAGTTTTAGTTAAGAGTTTCAGGTTAGGCTTCTGTGTTTTAGTTTAGAGTTTAGAGTTTTAGTTAGATCCACAGTTCTGTTAAATTTGTGTTTAAATTTCTAGTTTTTAGTCATAGTTTAGTTTTAATTAAGATTTTTAGTTAATAGTTTAAGTTTTACATAATGTTACAGTTTTAGTTAGAGTTATAGTAGTTAAGAGTTTTAGTTTAGAGTTTTAGTTTAGTGTCTTAGCTTAGAGTTTTAGTTAAGAGTTTTTTGTTTAGAGTCTTAGCTTAGAGCTTTAGTTAGAGTTATAGTTTAGTTTAATTTTATTTAAGAGTTTTAGTTTAGACTTTAGAGTTTTGTTTAGAGTTTAGAGTTTTAGTTAGAGTTATAGTTTGATTTAATTTTTTTAAGAGTTTTAGTTCAGAGTTATAGTTTAGTTTTAGTTTAGAGTTTCAGTTTGGTATTAGCTTACAGTGTTAGTTAGAGTTATAGTTGTTAAGAGTTTTAGCTTAGAGCTAAGAGTTTTACTTTAGAGTCTTAGCTTAGAGTTTTAGTTAGAGTTATAATTTAGTTTTAGTTAAGAGTTTTGTTTAGAGTTTAGAGTCTTAGCTTAGAGTTTTAGTTAGAGTTTAGAGTTTTAGTTTAGAGTCTTAGCTTAGAGTTTTAGTACTATTTATAGTTTAGTTTAGTTTTAGTTGAGAATTTAGAGTTTTAGTTTAGAGTCTTAGCCTAGAGTTTTTGTTAGAGTTATAGTTTAGTTTAGTTTTAATTAAGAGTTTTAGTTTAGAGCTCTTGTTTAGTTTTAGTAAAAAGTTTTAGTTTAGAGTTGTAGTTTAGTTTTAGTTAAAAGTTTTAGTTTAGAGTTTAGAATTTTACCTTAGAGTCTTAACTTAGAGTTTTAGTTAGAGTTATAGTTTAGTTTAATTTTTGTTAAGAGTTTTAGTTTAGAGTTATAGTTTAGTTTTAGTTAAGAGTTTTAGTTTAGAGTTTTAAGTTTGGTATTAGCTTACAATTTTAGTTAGAGTTATAGTAGTTAAGATTTTTAGTTTAGAGTTTTAGTTTAGAGTCTTAACTTAGAGTTTTAGTTAAGAGTTTTTTGTTTAGAGTTTAGAGTCTTAGCCTAGAGTTTTAGTTAGACTTTAGAGCTTTAGTTTAGAGTCTGAGCTTAGAGTTTTAGTTCTATTTATAGTTTAGTTTAGTTTTAGTTGAGAATTTAGAATTTTTGTTTAGAGTCTTAGCTTAGAGTTTTTGTTAGAGTTATAGTTTAGTTTAGTTTTAGTTAGGAGATTTAGTTTAGATCTCTAGTTTACTTTTACTTAAGAATTTAGTTGAGAATTTAGAGTTATAGTTTAGTTTTAGTTAAGAGTTTTAGTTTAGAGTTTTAAGTTTGGTATTAGCTTACAGTTTTAGTTAGAGTTATAGTAGTTAAGAGTTTTAGTTTAGAGTTTAGAGTTTTAGTTTAGAGTCTTAACTTAGAGTTTTAGTTAAGAGTTTTAGTTTAGTTTAGTTTTAGTTAGGAGATTTAGTTTAGATCTCTAGTTTACTTTTACTTAAGAATTTAGTTGAGAATTTAGAGTTATAGTTTAGTTTTAGTTAAGAGTTTTAGTTTAGAGTTTTAAGTTTGGTATTAACTTAAAGTTTTAGTTAGAGTTATAGTAGTTAAGAGTTTTTTGTTTAGAGTTTAGAGTCTTAGCTTAGAGTTTTAGTTAGACTTTAGAGCTTTAGTTTAGAGTCTGAGCTTAGAGTTTTAGTTCTATTTATAGTTTAGTTTAGTTTTAGTTGAGAATTTAGAATTTTTGTTTAGAGTCTTAGCTTAGAGTTTTTGTTAGAGTTATAGTTTAGTTTAGTTTTAGTTAGGAGATTTAGTTTAGATCTCTAGTTTACTTTTACTTAAGAATTTAGTTGAGAATTTAGAGTTTTAGTTTACAGTTTTACTTTAGAGTTTTAGATAGAGTTATAGTTTTAGCTTAGTTTTAGTTTACAGTTTTACTTTAGAGTTTTAGATAGAGTTATAGTTTTAGTTTAGTTTTAGTTAAGAGTTTTTGTTAAGATATTGGAGTTTTAGTTTTGAGTCTTAGCTTAGAGTTTTAGAGTTTTAGTTTTAGCCTAGAGTCGTAGCTTAGAGTTTTTCGTTGCACTTTTAGTTTTAGATAAGAGTTTTAGTTTAGAGTTTCAGTTTAGAATTAGCTTAAAGTTTTAGTTAGAGTTATAGTAGTTAAGAGTTTTAGTTTAGAGTTTAAGTTTAGAGTCTTAGCTTAGATTTTTTGTTAGAGTTATAGTTTAGTTTAGTTTTAGTTAGGAGCTTTAGTTTAGATCTCTAGTTTAGTTTTATTTAAGAGTTTTAGTTTAGTGTATAATTTTAGTTTGCAGTTTTACTTTAGTTTTTTCTAGGGTTATAGTTATAATTTAGTTTTAGTTATGAGTTTAAATTAATATTTTTAGTTTAGATATTAAAGGATTAGTTTTGAGTCTTAGCAAAGACTTTTAGTTAGATTTATAGTTTACTTTAGTTTTAATTCACAGTTTTATTTTTTAGTCTTAGCTTAATGTTTTAGTTAGATATATAGTTTTAGTTTAACTTTTGATAATAGTTCTATTTTATATATTAGAGTTTTAGTTAAATTTATAGTTTGGTTTAGTTTTAGTTCAGAAGTTTATTTTAGAGTCTTAGCTTTGAGTTTTACTTACATTTATAGTTAAGTTTAATTTAAATTAATAATATTAGCTTAGATGTGTTTTTTTGCTTTAGAGAAGAGTTTTAGTTTAGAGCTTATGCTTATAGTTAGAGTTTTAGTTTAGTTTAGTTTTAGTTTAGAGTCTAGATTTTTAAGTAGGAGTGTTAACTTAAAGTTTTGGTTAGAGTTACTGTTTACTATAGCTTTTATCAAGAGTTCTATTTTGTACTTATAACATATTTTTAGTTAAGAGTTATAGTTTAGAACTTAGTTTAGTTTTAGTTTTAGTTAAGAGTTTTAGTTTAGAGTTGTTGTTTAGTTTTAGTTAAGAGTTTAAGTTTATAGTTGTAGTTTAGTTTAGTTTTAGCTAGGAGTTTTAGCTTAGGGTTGGTGGTTAGTTTTAGATATGAGTTTTAGTTTAGAGTTCCAGTTTAAATTTAGCTTAAAGTTTTAGACCGAGCTACAGTTTAGTTTAGTTACAGTTCAGAGTCTAGAGTTTCCAGTCACACTCTCAGCACTTAGAGTTTTAGTTAGAGTTATAATTTATTTTAGTTTTAGTTAAGTGTTTTTGGACTTATAGTTTAGTTTTAGCTAAGCGTTTTAGCTTAGAGTTTTAGACTGGAGTCATAGCTTAGAGTTTTCTTTGCATTTTTAGTTTAGTTTAGTTTTAGATAAGAGTTTTAGTTTAGAGTTTAGAGTTTTAGTAGAGCTATAGTTTAGTTTAGTTTAGTTTTACTTAAGAATTTTAGTTTAGAGATGTTGTTTAGTTTTAGTTAAGAATTTTAGTTTAAAGTTTAGAGTTTTAGTTAGAGTTAAAGTTTAGTTTAGTTTTAGTTTAGAGTCTAGAGTTTTAATTTAGTGTCTTAGCTTAGAGTTTTAGTTAGAGTTATAGTTTACTTTAGTTTTAGTTAAGAGTTTTAGTTTAGACTTATAGTTTAGTTTTAGTTAAGAGTTTTAGTTTAGAGTTGTAGTTTAGTTTTAGTAAAGAGTTTTAGTTTAAAGTTGTAGTTTACTTTTAGTTAACAGTCCAGAGTTTTAGCTTAGAGTCTTAGCTTAGAGTTTTAGTTAGAGTTATAGTTTAGTTTAATTTTAGTTAAGAGTTCTAGTTTAGACTTCAATGTTTTAGTTTAAAGTTTTAGTTAGAGTTATAGTTTAGTTTAATTTTAATTAAGTCTTAGTTAACAGTTGTTGTTTAGTTTTAGTTAGAGTTATAATTTAGTTTAGTTGCAGCTCAGAGTCTAGAGTGTCAAGTTAGACTATCAGCACTTAGAGTTTTAGTTAGAGTTATTTTTCATTTTATTTTTAGTTAAGTATTTTTGGACTTGCAGTTTAGTTTTAGCTAAACGTTTTAGTTTAGAGTTTTAGCCTAGAGTCATAGCTTGGAGTTTTTCCTTGCACTTTTAGTTTAGTTTAGTTTTAGATAAGAGTTATAGTTAAGAGTTTCAGTTTGGTATTAGCTTACAGTTTTAGTTGGAGTTATAGTAGTTAAGAGTTTTAATTTAGAGTTTAGAGTTTTAATTTAGAATCTTAGCTTAGAGTTTTAGTTAGAGTTATTGTTTAGTTTAGTCTTAATTCAAATTTTTAGTTTACAGTCTTAGCTTAGAATTTTCGTTAGAGTTACAGTTTAGTTTAGTTTTAGTTAAGAATTTTAATTTAGATGTGTTGTTTAGTTTTAGATAAGAGTTTTAGTTAAGAGTTTCAGTTTGGTATTAGATTACAGTTTTAGTTGGAGTTGTAGTAGTTAAGAGTTTTAATTTAGAGTTTAGAGTTTTAGTTTAGAGTCTTAGCTTAGAGTTTTAGTTAGAGTTACAGTTTAGTTTAGTTTTAATTCAGTTTTAGTTTAGAGTCTTAGCTTAGAGTTTTAGTTAGAGGTCTAGTTTAGTTTTAGTTAAGAGTTTTAGTTTAGAGTCTTAGCTTAGAGTTTTAGTTAGAGTTATAGTTTAGTTTACTTTTAGCTAAGAATTTTAATTTAGATGTGTTGTTTAGTTTTAGATAAGAGTTTTAGTTAAGAGTTTCAGTTTGGTATTAGATTACAGTTTTAGTTGGAGTTGTAGTAATTAAGAGTTTTAGTTTAGAGTTTAGAGTTTTAGTTTAGAGTCTTAGCTTAGAGTTTTAGTTAGAGTTAGAGTTACAGTTTAGTTTAGTTTTAATTCAGAGTTTTAGTTTAGAGTCTTAGCTTAGAGTTTTAGTTAGAGTTATAGTTTGGTTTAGTTTTAGTTAAGAATTTTAGCTTAGATGTGTTGTTTAGTTTTAGATAAGAGTTAAAACCGCACTGCTCTTCTCTTAAAACTTTGTCTACGGCATCTCTCAGTCTAAAAAGTATCATATTACTAAGTAATTTACTACCTACAGAGACCAGACTAATGCCTGGATAACTACTGCACTCACTTCTATCACCTTGCTTATAAAGTGGCTTAATTAAGTTTTTAAGGT